>NC_060121.1:719570830-719873861 GCF_021461395.2 Schistocerca americana | reverse complement strand
GGACTGTGCGGCTGGTCCCGGAGGAGGTTCGAGTCCTCCCTCGGGCATGGGTGTGTATGTTTGTCCTTAGGCTAATTTAGGTTAAGTAGTGTGTAAGCTTAGGGAATGATGACCTTAGCAGTTAAGTCCCATAAGATTTCACACACATTTGAACGTTATTTTTTTTTTTTTTTTTTTTTTTTGGAGAGAGTTATGGAAATGCGTAATAAACGCCAGTTGGAGACACTGCGGGAGACGCGTTGTGGTTCGTGGAGGAATTTTACGTTCAAACTCCGAGAGATCCAAGCAGAAGCAGGCAGCATATTAATCTTTGTGTATACCT
Organism: Schistocerca americana; assembly: GCF_021461395.2. Taxonomy (NCBI): domain Eukaryota; kingdom Metazoa; phylum Arthropoda; class Insecta; order Orthoptera; family Acrididae; genus Schistocerca; species Schistocerca americana. The sequence goes on along the minus strand of NC_060121.1, from coordinate 719,873,539 downwards.
CTAGTAATAGTCTCACAGATTAAATGAACATACACATAGATTTACCGAGATCATTCTTCCAATATGTCATTCTTGATCAGAGATGGAACGGAGGGAAAAGAAGAACCAGGAGTACCCTCCGACACTTAAGGTGTTTTGTGGACTATAAGTGTAGATGTAGATGAAGTGACCAGAAAATTTCCAGTACTTACATAATATTTTTTACTGCCAAGCCCGACTAATATTATTCTTCATATTTGTTAAGCCTTGTCTCGTTCTGAATGTATTTGACACTATTTTATTTTAGTAATCTTTTGCCGTGATTTAGCGGCACACTGCGCAGTTCAGATTCTGCCCTGCGCAACAGGCGGTGACAGGCCCGCAACAGTTATCTAGTCTTGCCAGAAGGGAGATGGCATCAAACACCGAACACGCACCAACGCCACAGGAAACCAATGAGCAAGTCTGCCAAGTGAGTGGTGGTCAGTGTGTTGGTGACCAGCGAGACTGCCTGCTCTTACAGTATGCGACTGGGTAGATTTCTGGCAGTTAGCTGCTGGTAATGTGTGATTGCAGCCCCATATGTATGAAGGATGGGACAGGAGGGGTTATCATGGTGTCTGAAATCTGTAGTGGTGGAACAGAACAGCATGGACATGAAGAGGCACATGAAGAGCTGATTGTGGTTGCCGGCTGAAAATACGAGCGACTTGCCTCAAAGGCTTGAACTATGGGGTAGCCAGTGTGATCTTGGTGTAATGAAGTCAATTTCCTGCTGGTCCAAGAGAGCACAGACTAGAGTTGTGACTTGGACTTTGCGTGTGTCTTGCATACATTTTCTTCCCAAGGGCCAATGTGAACTGCTTTTGTCTTCCCGCTACATAGCCCACAGGACTCCCAAAGGCGCTAAAGGTTCTTGGTGTACATGGGCGTAGGCTTAGTACAAAGTTATCCAAGTATTTTTTTCATCAGAGTTCTTCTGCAAGGTTTTATGCAGCGTCCCATAATTTCCTATGCTGCATCAACTTCATCTCAGAGTAACACTTTTATCCTGTGTTAACAATTATTTGCAGGTTGTACTCCAATCTGCGTCTTCCCCTGTAGCTTTTACCCTCTACAGCTGCCTCTAGTGCCATGTTTTACCACACGTACCATCATTCTGTCTTTTCTGCAGACAACCTCTTCATTCCTGTTTTACCAGTTCACTCAATTTTCAACAAGCTTCTGTAGCAATACAGTTCAAGTGTTTCAATTTCGCTGCTGTTTCTTATTATGCGTTTAACTGATTTTGTATGTGGTTGGTCATGCCCGTACGTGTGGTTCCTGGCTGACGTTATTTCATGCAGCCTTTTGAATACTACAGGGTGAAGCAAATTTTGTATTTTGATTTTATGATACACATAATTTAGAGGATAAAATCGTTCTGTGATAAATTAATCTAATAGTGATGGTTACTTTTACATGCTATGTGCAAAGATCCATCTTGGTTAATCAAGACAGAACTTACGAATAGTGCTGTAACATTATAGGGGATTCATTTACAGATTTTAGATCTTTAACTACATCCAAATTTTCATTCTTTTGTTCATTTGAGGGATTTTGATAATGCTAAATTAGAGCCCTGATATTCAGTGCGTTATATGGGGAAGATTCTAATTCTTACGTATTCTGTTTCTTGGTAGTGTTAATACTGCCTTTCCCTCAAAAGGTTTTGCTTTGTTCGTTTTGTATTTATTAAGAAAACATTAATCACTGAATTGAAGTTACGTACATTTATTGCCAGTCAGATATTTGTCTACTATTCATTAAGAAAGTAATTAAACCTATTATTCATTGTGTGTTTATTATGGAAGATTTTATTGTTCTTTCAATCAAAGGCATGATTTTCTCTCACCAAAACTCGCTGCATGATCGTGAAATCATTACTTAGATTGTCTCTATAGTTCAATAATTACTGTTGAAATTTACATGCCAAGTGTTGTATAGAAGATGTATATTTGTATAACTGATTTCCTACCAGGCCGAATGCCTTGATCAGTAAATCATATGTGACGTGCTGCTTTTTACAATAAGTGTGAAAAAACTTTCCCAACTCACACGTAACGCTGCTGCTGGTTGGGCTTATGGATGATAGTTAGCAGTGTAAATGCCTTTGATTTGGTATCTGTGTAACATCTGCTTCCATTTATTTGAAATAAACTGTTTTTGATTACAATATATAATATTATTTCACATGCTCAGGCACACGTGGAGAATTTCTAATGAAAGTGGCAGTAACAAAACTGTTGGTAGCCCAAAATGGTGTTAAAGTGACATACCCAGACACTAGCTCTCTGAGGGGGTAATGACGACCACTTTTATTCCTCACACTGGGCCTCCAGAGAATAACAGCTGTATAGTCCTTTAACTCCTTTGAGATGATAGGTGGGAGGGTAACAATCTGCATCGTCGTCAGAGGTTTTATTTTCTGGTGCTTTACACATACTACAAGTACTCTCCTCACCCACTGGTCCATTCTATTGAAGTAAACTGTCTCTTTGGATACACTGTCACATTTCCTGGCTCACAATACGCAAAACGCAGGTGCAAGTACGAAATGAGATTATTTATTACCTCTTATGGCAAGCAAATCATCCACAAGGAGATTCTTCCTGAGCATATAGTACTGCCACAACACTCAAAAACTCTTGTTTTACATCATCTGTTTCACTTCTCGTAGTACTGGTTTCTTGTACTCTTATTGCTCATGACCTATAGTCAACAATGCCTCAACAATGACATTTTATAATGTACACTCCTCAGGAAAAAGTTGTTGAATACATGTTTATTTCTTCTTCATCCCTCGGCTTACCCTGATGGTGATCGTGATAGTGCATTTGCAACTATCTTTTCTTATCGAGAGATGAATTCAATTTGAAAATTAAACTCATCTAAATAAATTGCCTGTCGAGACAGTTATCCATGCATGAGTTTTGCCAACATTAAAGACGGCAGTACCTTATGGTACATGTGTACCATGTAGATCTGCCGTAGATATACACTCCTGGAAATTGAAATAAGAACACCGTGAATTCATTGTCCCAGGAAGGGGAAACTTTATTGACACATTCCTGGGGTCAGATACATCACATGATCACACTGACAGAACCACAGGCACATAGACACAGGCAACAGAGCATGCACAATGTCGGCACTAGTACAGTGTATATCCACCTTTCGCAGCAATGCAGGCTGCTATTCTCCCATGGAGATGATCGTAGAGATGCTGGATGTAGTCCTGTGGAACGGCTTGCCATGCCATTTCCCCCTGGCGCCTCAGTTGGACCAGCGTTCGTGCTGGATGTGCAGACCGCGTGAGACGACGCTTCATCCAGTCCCAAACATGCTCAATGGGGGACAGATCCGGAGATCTTGCTGGCCAGGGTAGTTGACTTACACCTTCTAGAGCACGTTGGGTGGCACGGGATACATGCGGACGTGCATTGTCCTGTTGGAACAGCAAGTTCCCTTGCCGGTCTAGGAATGGTAGAACGATGGGTTCGATGACGGTTTGGATGTACCGACTCTCATCGCTGAAGACGACACGTCTCCATTCGTCCCTCCATTCACGCCTGTCGCGACACCACTGGAGGCGGGCTGCACGATGTTGGGGCGTGAGCGGAAGACGACCTAACGGTGTGCGGGACCGTAGCCCAGCTTCATGGAGACGGTTGCGAATGGTCCTCGCCGATACCCCAGGAGCAACAGTGTCCCTAATTTGCTGGAAAGTGGCGGTGCGGTCCCCTACGGCACTGCGTAGGATCCTACGGTCTTGGCGTGCATTCGTGCGTCGCTGCGGTCCGGTCCCAGGTCGACGGGCACGTGCACCTTCCGCCGACCACTGGCGACAACATCGATGTACTGTGGAGACCTCACGCCCCACGTGTTGAGCAATTCGGTGGTACGTCCACCCGGCCTCCCGCATGCCCACTATACGCCCTCGCTCAAAGTCCGTGAACTGCACATACGGTTCACGTCCACGCTGTCGCGGCATGCTACCAGTGTTAAAGACTGCGATGGAGCTCCGTATGCCACGGCAAACTGGCTGACACTGACGGCGGCGGTGCACAAATGCTGCGCAGCTAGCGCCATTCGACGGCCAACACCGCGGTTCCTGGTGTGTCCGCTGTGCCGTGCGTGTGATCATTGCTTGTACAGCCCTCTCGCAGTGTGCGGAGCAAGTATGGTGGGTCTGACACACCGATGTCAATGTGTTCTTCTTTCCATTTCCAGGAGTGTAATATCAAAACATTTGGAAAATGTAGAAGATGGCTGATGTCTCCACTTGCGTAACAGACAATTCACACGGCTGGCAGATGCAGTCGTTTTAGTTGTTTCTCTCAATCAGCCGGTTTCGAGACAGATCTCGAATCTGTACCATCTCCACCCCTCCCTCCTTCTTCCCACTCTCTTGACCTGCCTTGCATAGCACTTGGTTGACAGACCTCTAATTGCATCATTTTTTTTCTCTGATTATGTGACTGCTATAGCTCCTACTAAAATTCTCATTCGTGCATTTATCCTTGCCTGAACTGCTATATTGCTGTCTTTCTGTCACAAAATTCTGTCTCTACACTTCCTGATCTATTCATCCAGATCAGTATCAGCTATCCCGAATTAAATGTGTGATACAGAGGCTAATTTCGTTCCAAAATGATATTTTAGTCCGCTGAGTGTGTCTGATATCGTGTAGATGTCTGAGGTGGCGCTTATGTAATATTTATATGCGCTCGTTTCTGTTCTGTCGCTGACGATAATAGCTTCATCACCTCTGTCTCAAATTCTGCAAACGATAAGCAGTTTCTTGCACCTGTCAGAATTTGTACAATTCTTTTGCCGCTCATACGACTAGTCATTAATTCAAACTTACGGCCAGTTAGCCAGGAATTTGATAAGCTATCCTTGAACTGACTGATCAATGTTTTTTATGTGCAGATCTCTCCCTGTAACGCATGTTGCAGTGAAAAAAAATTCATGTCATCGAAATAATGCCCATTTATGGAAACCGAGGCAACACTTATTTCTCTTGGCATAGCCATTTATTGCACTGGAAGAAACTCATCGCAGGACTACAAATACTCGCCAATCCATTGTACGTTATGAGCTCACAAAATCCTCTCTACATTCGACGCTACATGCACCGAGATTCACGACGTAGCACACCCCTGTTTTAATATTTCCACGTCTCGTCACAGCGTGACAAAATTTCAGTACCCAACGACAAATGCGGTGGGTGTGACGGGGATGAACACAAAATTTTCTGTGTAACTCGACAACGCTTGAAACTGTAAATTAATTTGGTTAATTTTTCGCACTATCGTACAATCGCCACTATTTTCACGTACTTAGATACAGTTACTGAGCACAAGAAAATCAATCTTTTGACGTCATATATTATTAATTCGGTTTCCTACTATATTTGTAGATAGTTCGGATGGAATATGTAAAACTACTTGCATTGTTTGTTGTGGTATTCAGTCCTGAGACTGGTTTGATGGAGCTCTCCATGATGTCTATCCCGTGCAAGCTTCTTCATCTCCCAGTACTTACTGCAGCCTACATCCTTTTGAATCTGATTAGCGTATTCATCTCTTGGTCTCTCTCTACGAGTTTTACCCTCCACGCTGCCCTCCGATACCAAACTGGTGATTCCTTGATGACTCAGAACATCTCCTCCCAACCGATCCCTTCTTCTATTCAAGTTGTGCCACAAACTTCTCTTCTCCACAATCCTATTCAGTACTTCCTCATAAGTTATGTGATCTACCCATCTAATCTTCAGCATTCTTCTGTAGCACCACATTTCGAAAGCTTCTATTCTCTTCCTGTCCAAACCATTTATCGTCCATGTTTCGCTTCACATGGCTACACTCCATACAAATACTTTCAGAAATGACTTCCTGAGACTTAAATCTATATTCGATGTTAACAAAATTCTCTTCTTAAGAAACGCTTTCCTTGTCATTGTCAGTCTACATTTTATATCCTCTCTACTTCGACCTTCATCAGTTATTTTGCTCCCCAAATAGCACCACTCCGTTACTACTTTAAGTGTTTCATTTCCTAATTTAATTCCCTCAGCGTCACCCGACTTAATTCGACTACATTCCATGATCCTCGTTTTGCTTCTGTTGGTGTTCATCGTATATCCTCCTTTCAAGACACTGTCCATTCCGTTCAACTCCTCTTCCACGTCCTTTGCTGTCTCTGACAGAATTACAATGTCATCGGCAAACCTCAAAGTTTTTTTACTTCTCCATGGATTTTAATACCAACTCCGAATTTTTCTTTTGTTGCCTTCACTGCTTGCTCAATATAAAGATTGAGTAACATCGGGGAATGGCTACAACCCTGTCTCACTCCCTTCACAACCACTGCTTCCCTTTCATGTCTCTCGACTCTTATAACTGCCATCTGGTTTCTGTACAAATTGTAAATAGCCTTTCGCTCCCCGTATTTTACCCCTGCCACCTTCAGAATATGAAAGAGAGTATTCCAGTCAACATTGTCAGACGCTTTCTCTAAGTCTACAAATGCTAGAAACGTAGGTTTGCCTTTCCTTAATGTTTCTTCTAAGATAAGTCGTAGGGTCAGTATTGCCTCATGTGTTCCAACATTTCTACAGAATCCAAACTGATCTTCCCCGAGGTCGGCTTTTACTAGTTTTTCCATTCGTCTGTAAAAATTTCGCGCTAGTATTTCGCAGCTGTGGCTTGTTAAACTGATAGTTCGGTAATTTTCACATCTGTCAACACCTGCTTTCTTTGGGATTGGAATTATTATATTGTTCTTGAAGTCTGATGGTATTTCGATTGTCTCATACATCTTGCTCACCAGATGGTAGAGTTTTGTCAGGATTGGCTCTCCCAAGGCTGTCAGTAGTTCTAATGGAATGTTGTCTACTCCCGGGGCCTCGTTTCGACTCAGATCTTTCAGTGCTCTGTCAAACTCTTCACGCAGTATCATATCTCCCATTTTATCTTCATCTACATCCTCTTCCATTTCCATAAAATTGTCCTCAAGTAACTCACCCATGTATAGACCCCCTATATACTCCGTCCACCTTTTTGCTTTCCCCTATTTGTTTATAACTGGATTTCCATCTTGATATTCATACAAGTGGTTCTCTTTCCTCCAAAGGTCTCTTTAATTTTCCTGTAGGCAGTATCTATCTTGCATACTCTAGAAATATTCGTCTCATGGTCCACTGGAGGATATCGAGAGAAGGGATGGGAGGAGACGGACAGCGAGAGACGCGAAGAGGAGATGAACAGTGGGCGGTAGAGAAGAACAGAGGGAGGGGGTAAGAAGCGATGCCCAAAGAGCGGGAGGAGGAAGACAGAGCGAGAGTGCGGGTGGAGAGGACCAAAGAGAGAAGGCAGGAGGAGATAAAGAGAGGAGGGAGGAGAAGACGTACAGAGAAGGGTAAGAGGAGACCGACCAGAAGAATTGGAATAATTATTCGCCTGTGCTACGCCAGGTACTCAGCTACTACATAAAGCAATATGTCGACCACTTTGCATTACCCTTCTTATTCTTTGGCTGAAATTCACCTTATAACATCTTTTGAAGTCGCTGTACATTCTGGTTAAGAGTTCTGGCAAGTCCTGAGTTAATTACATCGTCGTTAAATATCTGTTTTTTTCATTTTATACTACAATTTGCTCATCAAATTTCTGCTAGATTTCCTGTAGTGCTTGCTCAGTGTAGAGATCGAATGACATCGGAGAGAGACTACAATGGTTTTGCGCTTCATTTTTAACAACTGCTTCCCTTTAATGCATCCGTCTCTTATAGGTTGAGTCTGCTTCCTGTTCATGTCGTACATCACTTCCCTCCCTCTGCCTTGTGAATTTTAAATAACGTATTCTAATCACCACTCTCAAAAGCCATATTATATCTACAGGTGGTGTTAACATATATTTGTCTTTCCTCGGTCTTTGTAAGACAATTGTTAGGTCAGTATGGCCCTGTATGTCCCATACGTCTTCGGAACCAAACTGATTTCCCCCTATACCGGCATCTAAACGACATCTACCAATTTTTGTACACTTGTAGGAGGCCATTACAGTAAGTAATGTAACACATTTCTTCTCGGCCATTTTCGGTTTTAAAAATGCGACATTTGTTGTGGGACATTATGAAATATTCCTCCATCAGCCGCTATTGGTTCATTAAGTTCCAGTGTGTGGCAGCGCTTTGCGTGACCATCAAACTGGAGTCTGTAACGGAGGTGAGTTTCAAGCAGAAAGCTGCAACTAAGTTTCTTTTGGTGGAAAACCAGAGCATCACAGATATTCACAGACGTTTCTAGTATGTCTACGGTGACCTGGCAGCGATAAAAAATATGGTGAGTCTCGGCCATGGCTTGTGTCGTCATTGCAGCAAGGTCGAGCAAACCTATGAGATCTTCCACATATCGGCCGACTGCACACAGCTGTGACTCCCGCGTTGTTGGAATGTATCGAGTCTCAAATCGGAGGTGATGAAAGGATCATGATGATCTCCATGACAACGCAGGGCCTCACACAAGTCTGTTCACCCGAGAGGAATTCATAAAGCCGGCCGTTGTGGCCGAGCGGTTCTAGGCGCTTCAGTCAGTAACCGTGCGGCCGCTACGGTCGCAGGTTCTAATCCTGCCTCGGGCATGGATGTGTGTAATGTCCTTAGGTTAGCTAAGTTTAAGTAGTTCTAAGTTCTAGGGGACTGAGTACCTTAGGTGTTAAGTCCCATAGTGCTCAGAGCCATTTGAACTCACAAAATTTCATTGGATCTTTCTTTCTCGTCCACCCTAGAGCCTGAATCTCACATCTTCTGACATCGCTTTTTCTTAGCCCAATGAATGATACATTCCACGGTGACAGTACGTGCATAATACGGAGGTCACTGACGCAGCAAGACGTTGCGTCTGACGTCGACCAGTGGAGTGGTACTACGCGGATCTACAGACACTGCCAGTAAGGGCGCGAAGGGCCGTATCATTGAAAAGAGATGAGGCTGAAAAGTAGGTCTTTACAATCAAAAGAATGGAGAATAATTATAATGTGCACTGTAATCCTGAATGAAAAGATGTGCTTTCATAAAAGATGTGTTGCATAACTTACTCAACGCCCCCACCCCCATAAATAATTAGTTAGTATTTTCAACAATAACATGTGAAACCAAATTTTTGAGCAGGGATTTTTAGATATTGCTGTGAGTATTTCGACCTAGGCACTTGAAACTGGCCTAGAAGTAGAATCATTTGATATCCCGGAAAGTAAATGGAAGACCGACATTTTCATTTTAGTTAATTCCAGAAGCTTTGACCAATTGTGTACCGGTGTTCATAGAAAGCTAATACACTACTGGCCATTAAAGATACTACACCAAGAAGAAATGCAGATGATAAATGGTTGTTCATTGGAGAAATAAGTTATACTAGAACTGACATGTGATTGCATTTTCACGCAATTTCGGTGCATATATCCTGAGAAATCAGTACCCAGAACAACCACCTCTGGCCGTAATAACGGCCTTGATACGCCTGGGCACTGAGTTAAACTGAGCTTCGATGGCGTGTACAGTTACAGCTGCCCATGCAGCTTCAACACGATACCACAGTTTATCAAGAGTAGTGAATGGCGTTTTGTGACGATCCAGTTGCTAGGCCATCATTGACCAGACGTTTTCAATTGGTGAGAGATCTGGAGAATGTGCTGGCCAGGGTAGCAGTCGAATATTTTCTGCATCTAGAAAGGTCCGTGGAGGACCTGCTACACACGGTCGTGCATTATCCTGCTGAAATGTAGGGTTTCGCAGGGATCGAATGAAGGGTAGAGCTACGGGTCGTAACACATCTGAAATGTTCAAAGTGCCATCAATGCGAACAAGAGGTGACCTAGAGGTGTAAGCAATGGCACCCCATACCGTCACGCCAGGTGATACGCCAGTATGGCGATGACGAATACACGCTTCCAATGTGCGTTCACCGCGATGTCGCCAAACACGGATGCGACCATCATGATGCTGTAAACAGAACCTGGATTCATCCGAAAAAATGACGTTTCGCCATTCGTGCACCCAGGTTCGTCTCGTAGATTACACCATTGCAGGCGCTCCTGTCTGTGATGCACCGACAAGGGTAACCGCAGCCACAGTCTCGTGGCTGATAGTCCATGCTGCTGCAAACATCGTCGAACTGTTCGTGCAGGTGGTTGTTGTCTTGCAAACGTCCCCATCTGGTGACTCTGGGATCGAGACGTGGCTGCACGATCCGTTACAGCCAAGCCGATAAGATGCCTGTCATCTCGACTCCTCCTTACACGACGCATCACAACAACGTTTCACCAGGCAACGCCGGTTAACTGCTGTTTGTGTATGAGTAATCGGTTGGAAACTTTCCGCGTGTCGGGACGCTGTAGGTGTCGCCACCGATGCCAACCTTGTGTGAAAGCTCTGAAAAGCTAATCATTTGCATATCACAGTATGTTGCTCTTGTCGCTTAAATTTTGCGTCTGTTACACGTTACATTCGTGTGTAGCAATTTTAATGGTCAGTAGTGTAAATAAAAGTTGTTTTTTCCAAGATATATAGAAGCAGTATCTTTTCCCACGACGGCAGTGACCGACCCTCGTATATGGCAGCCACGGCACGTGGCCAGCCGCGGCAGGTTAACCCGGATGCGGCAGAACGCAATAAGGGAGAGTGAGATGGCAGGGTGGAGGTCACGGCAGACCGGTGCGCCGTGCCCGTGGAGAGTGTTGATGCTGGGCGAGGCGACGCGCGCAGCTCGCAGCGGATTTTCGCCGGATATTGCGACCGCCTCTTGAAAGCCGTGACACGGAATGGCAATCACAGTATTTTTGTCTCCGCTGGCACCAGTTGCGCTGGGACGCTGACTCATCCTACACCGGCCTGCACAATCGATGATTACACTGTGTAGGTGTCGCGTCCACACTCGGTGAGCGTGTTTAGCCTCCACCTGGCGTGGACAGGCATCACGTATGTATGAAGCTGGTGAGTCACTACATCCTAAGTGGATCTTGTGGTTGTTTGGACACTCGTCGTTCCGTTTACCGTTTGTTGCCGGAGGAAAATCGGAAATACTCGTTTCCAGTGGCGCAGATCGGATTAAAGTTTATAGACACGTCGACGATGAAGTCAGTAGAGACCATTAAAACAGTTGAAAAGAAAAGGAAAGAAAAGAAAAAAAGAACAATAAAGTCAAATACACAACTTGAATTCTTTGGTTAATTTCGGGGGACACATTTTTAATTAAAATGCCTAATTTGTCCAGAATGCTACACAAAAAACCAACTAACAACACAGTTTACTAAAATCGGAGAAGATTATACAGCTGTAGATAGACACCTGAGAGAAAAAAAATCAGAGAAATTGATGGTAACGCAAAAGTTACACAATTTACGTGTGAAACTTGGTAGAAGTTTGGTACCTAAAGCAAAATTTGCTGCGAGGATTCTTCATCCCACCACAATACAGACAGAGGTGGCTAAAGGGTGTAACCGCCCTGTTAAACTGTTAATAACTTAGTCAGCCGGTGCCATAAGTTTTAAATGAAAGTTAGTATGAATGTGGAGTAGTAAATATTTCGCGTGAAGCACCGTTGCGACACAGGCAAAAGTCAGTTGGGGAAACTGAGCCAATGAATATTAAAAGTAACGTTGTTAAGGAATTCACTCGACTGACTACACAAAATAAGAAGACGCGTACATTCGCTAGTGACTTGTACAAAATAAAAATTGAAACTATAAGACAAATGGGTCGTCCCCATATCGTCGGTAAAAACAATTGTGGTTAAAACGCCTTTATTCAGGTTACTTTTTCAAAAACTGACATTTTGAGTCCGTGGCTGTGTACAAAATGTAGGTTGACTCGTACAGAGAAGATTACAGCAACCACCCACTTTTTACAGTGCAATTTACTTATTTAAATAGCGCCGTTACCTGTTTCTAACTGACAGGTTATCCCTTCAGACGGTTAGTTCATATTTTACACTATATTTCGCCTTTTTTCCACAACTAACGAAATTTCCTTGGGATGGTGGTGCCCCACAATCAAAACAAGATGTGAGAAACGTCTTTTTAACCGTAATTGAGCCTCAAAACGATTTTAAGTGATATAAACAATTTATTATTCTTAAAGGGAATATGTTTCGGGTACTTATGATGAAGAATCCGCACCGTTTCGTTCCAGTGCAGGCTGCTTATCGTCTTTCGGGACCGATAATTGTACAACGCACTTTTTGTGTATATATATGTACATAATATCAAGCACCACCAACAGACTAAGAAGTTTCATCACGTGGAGATACGTATACAAAGACGGCGATATTACAAACATAACAGCGACAAAGACTTCGACTCTCAGAGATATTTCATTATGTGCATGTATGTGACAGTAGAAATTTAGAAATTGCTAATGTTACATTACTCACTACTTAAATTGAAAGACACCTGATTAAAATTAAGATGAACAAATAAAGCAGTCAATTATAAAGTGTTAGTGCAGTAATATTACGTACATATTACGGTCTACATTGGACAATAGTAAATAATAAGGGCGAGATGTACATAAATAAATATTGGAACTTTGGAAATCTTATAGCATACATTGAAAATATAGTAAATGGGTTGTTATGGATGAGCACATATAAAAGTTACAACAGTGGACATTTCATTGATTTGTTTTTTACTTTAAATTGGAAAGCGGATGAATGAAATTTCGAAGAAATGCTGCACTGGCTAACTCGGTTTCTACATTGAGGAGATTTTGTGGCCTTGCTTTTATCTACGTATAATAAGCAACCTGTTTAAAAACACAATCATGAAAATAAGCTTCCACACAAACAACAAACTCCAGCAGTTATCACTTCACAATTTAAAGAGTAACAACAACCCGTACCAAAAAACAGGCATATCCAAACTCAGCTGTCAAAGTTGCCCCTCTTACTATATATGACAAACTGGAAGAAGCATTGAGACACAGTTCAAAGGGCATATAGATGCCATACGTTTGAACAACATTGCAGAATCCACATTTGCTATACACACAACTACTAACAGTCGTGGAATAAAGAGCATTGAAGACCATGTAGAATTATTGCATCAGGCTGAGAAAGGTAGCCTTATGAATTTTCTTGAGGAAATTGAAACATATATACATTAAAGCAAATCACCATAAAATCTCCTCAATGAACAAACCGAGTTAGCCAATGCATCTTTTCTTCAACATTTCTTCACCTGATTTCCATTTAAAGTAAAAAAAGAACCAGTTAAATGTCCACTGTTGTAATATTTACATACTCACATCCATCCCAACCCATTTACTGTGCTTTAAAAGTACGCCATAATATGTTCATAGTTGTAATATTTATTTATGTATCTCTGGTCCTTATCATGTGCCGTTCTTCCAATGTACACCATAATATTTCCGTAATATCACTGCAGTAACACTTTGTAACTGACTGATTTATTTGCTCATCTTAATTTTAATCAATTATCTTTCAATGTAAATAGTAAGTAATATAACATTAGCAATTTGTAAATTTCAACTGTCACATACACGCACATAAGGAATATCTCTAACAGTGGAAGTCTTTGCCATTGTTATGGTTGTCATATCGCCGGCTTTATATACATACCTCCATATAATGAAACTTCTTAGTCTGTGACTGGTGCTTTATGTTATGTGCAAATGTATACACAAAAAAAGTGCATTATACAACTGTCGGTCCCGCAAGACGATAAGCAGCCTGCACTGGAACGTAACGGTGCGGATTCTTCATCGTAAGTACCCGAAACATCTTCCCTTTAATAATAATAAATTGTTTACATCACTTAAAAACGTTTTGAGGCACAATTACAGTTAAAAAGACGTTTCTCACATCTTGTTTTGATTGAAGGACACCACCATCCCAAGGAAATTTCGTCAGCTTGGGAAACAGCCGAAATCTAATGTAAAACGTGAACTAGCCGTCTGATGATGAACCTGTCGGTTAGAAACCGGCAAAAGCGCTGTTTAAATAAATAAATAGCATCGTAAATGTGGGTGGTTGCTGTAATTTTCTATCTAAGAGTCCCCTACATTTATTCATTTGAGAAAGAAAATAATAGCACTTAGTAATTAAATGAAAAGAAGGATTGCAAGTTCTGAATGTCGCAGCAAATATGACGTAAATATTGAAATTGACATTGGCCGCCACGAAGGGAAAGCGATGAACCCATTCACGTACCTCTATCGTTGAGCAGCGCGGTCGTTAAGATAGTCTCCTCTATCTAAATTATCCATAAAAAATTAACGTAATAATAGTCTTCCAGAGTTACAAGAGCTGGGATCCTTGGTATCGTAAAAGAGAAAATCGTATTGTTCCGTAAGTTGCTTTTATTATTTAGTCCAATTTCACTTGAAATTACAGAGCACTTCGTTTATACGTTCTATCACCAACACACGAGAATAACGAAAGGTAACTGTTACTAAGACTAATAATCGAAAGTCGTAAATCTGCTTCTGTCCGTCAGTGTTAAACACTTTACAAATGAATATTTCGTATGAGAGTAGAATAACTGTCTGTACATTTACGAATAAGAAAGAAATTTTTAAGTTTCTTTACAAGCGGAAGGCTTATCAACAACACTGTGTAATTACGTCTTAGAATGTAATAGAATTGTCTGGAGTTCTAGAACTGAACATTAAACGAAGTAAGGCAATTACCGTCAAAAGTAATTAAATCGGTTTGTTTAAACTGTCAATTTTTCAGAGGACATTGTGAAGATTGCAATCTCGGAGAGTATAAAAGCGGTTAGAATTGAGCCCAGGAAAGTCATATCCGGGTCAGATTCGTAAGTGCACTAAACCTCACGTAAACAGCAATTGGTAAAAAGAAAAAAGAAAAGAAAGCAAAGATTAAATATACTATAGGAATTAAACAAGGAAATGGATTGAAAATAACGGCATGACAAGAAACACTTCGTAAAATATGATTTATTTATGGGCTAACGAAGAACGTGTATGTTAACAAAGAACGTACAGGTTTACGAAATACGTCGTAAGCAATTGCATGCATGGGATTATTTCATATGATCTTAAATCTGGTTCAGTTAATATTTCTAGAAACATTTTGTATTTTTAAGAGCACCAGAAGACAATCAAAGAAGGCGCATATGGTGGAATAATAAATCTGAAGAAACACTTACACAAAAGGAAAAAACTTTGGAACAACTGGTCTAGCAGGAAAACGAGTAGTAATTGGAAAATGTCTTTGAGACGAAACCAGCAATAAGATTATAAGGGGCAAAATAGGTACTTGGAAAAGGAGCAAGTTTTAACTATAGAACACTTTAAAAATACAAGAGTTAAGTACAAAATATTCAAGAACTGTATGCCACCTTCGTGGTTCGACGTTATAGTGTGAGGAAGCATACCATTTCATGGTGTACTGACCTCTAAATCGTCTAACGCGGTACACTCAACGATAAATGTTGTTGTGGTACTGTACTTCTTCCCAATTTGCTATTTTTCAGGGGTTCATTCGGCGCTGACGGAACTCTAAAAATGGTTCCGTACCCCTGATGCTAAAAAAGGAATCCTTTTACCATCACTTAGTTGTCGCTCTGTCTGTCTGTCCAACTAATAATAACCCTTTTCCTCAAGAACGAGTACAGGTATCAAGTTGGAAAATATGGCACACACTAAGGTCTGTGCTTCATTGTCGATGCAAATATGCAGGGCTGTACGCCAATGAAATCGAAAGATACGGCCATTTATGTAGTGTACAAAGAACAGCAAGAACACTATGACCACCGACCTACTCTCGATACAAGCCCATCCACACGATAGCAGCGTCACCTGGCGAGGAATGACTGCTACTCAGGCATACGCAAGGTGCATGTTGTGCCGGTGAGCGTGCTAAGTAGGATAGGGAAGGCGCGCGATGTACCTGAGTTCGACGGAGGGCAGATCTTGGTGTCCCTGAGGCTCAGCACGACAACTTCAAAAGCTGCACGACTTGCCGGGTGTTTGAGGAGTGCTGTGGTGAGTATCCTCAACACGTGGCGAAACTGACGTGAAGCCACAAACCAGACATCTTGGGATTGTGGGGCCATCCCCCACAACTGATGCCAGATGGATGGTAGACTGGTAAAACAGGACAAGCGTCGAACTGTGGCGGAACTAGTATCAGTGTTTAATACTGGCCAGAGTACAAAACTGTCCGAACTTAACCCGCACAGAATACTCTTAACGATGAGCCTCCGCAGCCAACGGCTCACGCATGAGCCGATGTTAACACCACGATATCGGAAATTACGATTGAAATGGGCACGATACCATCGCCACTGGACGCTGGCGCAGGGACAGAGAGTTGAATGGTCTGATGAATCGCGATACCTTCCTCATCATGCCGATGCGAGTGCGCGGATACGTTGCCTTCCAGGGCAACAGCTCGTTGACACCTATTCTGCGGGACGGAGACAAGCTGGCGTCGTCTCCAGTATGCTCTGGCGAACATTCAAGTGGACATCCGTGAGTCTACTGGAGCTGGTACAAGGCGTGCTAACGGCCAAGGTGCATCGAAACTGGTTGCAGACCACGCACATCCTTTCGTGACGATCATGCTCCTAACGGCAGTGGTATTGTTCAACCAGATAATGCGCGTGTCGCTAGGCCATGATTGTGATGGAGTGGCTCGAGGAACACAGTGACAATTTGCGATTGATGCACTGGTCCTCCAACTTGCTGTAACCGAAACCCATCCAATACATCTTGGATGTGACCGAAAGTGGCGACAGAGCTCTTGGCCCCCCTACCCGGAATATAGGGGCGTTAGGTGACTTGTGTGTGCAGATGTGGTGGCAATCCCCCGCAGGACCTGCCAAGGTTGAAAGTGTTGTTAATAAAAATTCTCTATTTAAGCTAGACTGAACTGCATGTGACTGCTTTAGTCTTTAATAAAACTTGCATCCGACTGCGTATTTAACTGAACTGAACTTTATCTGACTGCATGAAAATATTGTTGGAAAATTAATACTCAAAATACACATCTGACTGCATGAAAGTTTAGTGGTAAAAATAAATGAAAGTCACCAACCTGTATCTGACTGTGTCTCTGAACTTAGCTCGTGCACTCCTTCCCGTTTAGCCGATAATAAAACATATATTCAACTCAGCTGTAGTGCAATAGCATAAAATTGTCATTCTAGATAACTTTCCTCATATTGGCCCTGTTTGTTACTTAATAAAAATTCTGTCTTGATCCGAATAATTTGCCAACTGTGCAATGGCATATAGATAATTTTACTCTGATAAATGAAATTATTAGCTTTTCTCATGGGAAATTTACTTTAATGTACCTTTTGGTTCAATGCAAGCACAGGATGCGGAGAACCACATAAGGTGTGAGATGAAACTCTAATTTTATCTAAAAAATTTTTATTGTCAAACTTTTAATGCACATGTGAAAAACTAAAAAAAAACTTCTATAGCATGGATTTACGAGAAAGTTTCACAAAACGCTTATTGCATCAACAATGGGATTTATATCTAGCCTTTATTCATTATTTAACCAAAGAAAACCTATTTTATTAATTATTCTAGTTTCCCCACGTATGTGCCGAGTTTCGTTCAATATATAGCTTATTAAGTGCGTAGCGCCAATTCTTACTTTGATGCTGTCACGACCCGGCTGACTCCTGCGGGCATCTAGCTCCGACTCGAAACACGTCTGCTGTCTCTGCGCATCTCCTCACCACCACTCAAACTTTTACCGCGTGCACCTAGCTCTGTTAGCTGTCAAAGATCTTACTACTCGAAGATGTACTACTCGTCCAACCTTGCGGTTGGAACTATCGACATGTTTCACTGGCTCTATCCTGATCGAATCTCAGCACATACCTTTCAAGATCTCATTGCTTGCGTCGCCGCTGTCATCCCTGCCAAAGGTGGACATACGGTCTATTACGTAGGTGGTCATATTGTTCTGGCTAATACGTGTACACTGATACTCGCAAACGTATTTACAAAACTTTCTGATTACTTCCCGTTGATCTAGAATCACGAAATTTGGCAAAAAGCAAGGTTTTACCCCACCATTAAAGGAAAAACATCCGAAAATCGTTACTTTTTAGTTAAATTACACGAAAAAATATTTCTTTCCTTATTTGCTATCCGACTGTCAGTCCGTCCGTCTGTTAAGAACCCTTTATCCCAGGAACTGTCAGACGTATATAGTTGAAATGTAAGTCACATACTATAATCTAAGGTCCCTAGGCGGAGTAAAACGGTTGTTCATTTATGTCACGCATTTTGACATCTTCCCAATGGCGACATCGACATAAAAAATCGTCGAAATTCTCATTTGCTTGGATGTATGAACCGTCTACAATGCCCTGCAGGACCTGCCAAGCCCTCATTGCTTCCATGTCAGACGCGTCGCCGCTGTTATACGTGCCAAAGGTGGACCTACAGCCTATTAGGTAGGTGGTCGTAGTGTTCAGGCTTTGTAGGAGTTCTACTCCCACGTATCCGAGTTTTTCTGGATGCGGGACCACATCGAACAGAAAAGGTGGGGGAACTCTTGGAACGAGAGGACTTTAGGCGAATGGACTTGCCTGCCCGTTCCTCCGACTTCATTCCCATCGGGCACGTGTGGGATGCGTTGGGGTCCAGCACCTCCACATGCTCCAATGATCATCCAGCCGCTATCAACTGCACTGATGAAGAAATGGAACACCCTATCTCACGAGCCTTGTGACCACCGTGGCAGCACGTTGCAGAGCGTGCGTTGCCATTCGTGATGATCACACACTCTATTAAGAACTATGCCACGCTGTTCTTAATATTCAGGGGACCATCATGATACGCAGTGACTTAAACGTAATTGCTATCCTTGAATGAAAGTGTCATTTCTGTATATCCCATTGCTTATTTCTTTCACCTTTCTTCTGTACTATATTGCAGAATGCTTTCTATGAATGGTCCAGGTTTCATCGAGCCGCGTTACTTGGCAGTGACACACAATTCGAACGTTACTTTCGTCACTACTTTTAGCACACTAGTGTGTGTTTCAATTTATTGGTGATAAATCTTAGGTAAATTATTGTGAAGATAACGAGCAGTAAATCTAGTGGACCACAGCACACAATTTGTTTAAGAGCAGTTTAAAGGTTACTAGTAGAAGATTACTGCGTGGCCCAGTTTATTAAATTTTGCTCGTAACCGAAAGAAGCGCCTGTTGACTAATAATTGTGGTCATCAGATCATTGCATCGCGCCTACAGCTCCACCTCAAATTAAGACAGGTAGTTCACAAGTTTAGAAATGCAGAAGACTTGCAAGCATAGTATAATCAGTTACCAATCATTGTAACTTTTGTGAACCTTAATAATTATCCAATGCTAATAGTTTTCTTACATAATTACTGACAACAGTAGGATCCTACTCCTATCATTATAACAACCAAGTGTCACGTTATTGAGACAGAGATAAAGTCTAATATGAAAATATTCATTACGCCAGAAAGTAAACCTTTATATGCGCTATTTCAGAGGAAACAATAACCTTACGATTTAACTGTTATTATTATTTCCATTTCGTTTATGTAATCATATTCATTATCCTTGGAGAAGGAAACTATGAAGCATGAAAATCAATATGCCTGCCAAGACCAAAGCTTATAATAAAATTCAGCAGTATTATACAATTTTACGTATTTATTCATGTGTTTCATAATCTTGGCTGATAATTGTGACGTATTCAGTCTTCAGTTGTTACATTTGTAGGACCGAGTTTTCTTTATTTGTAAGAAGTGCTTTGTGATACTTAAAGGAAATGAAAATGATGGTCAATGAAAATTTCTCTATAATTATTGTATTACGGGTTTTAATTAGTAAATTAGTTTCGATTTTGAATTACTGTAAAGTATGCAGTCTTTAGTGTCAAGTTAATTAACTTTTAAACATTTTATGGCATTCTGCATCAATCGAACTCTCACGCGTGCGTTTACTGCTGTCGTTTATAAGTTTCAGTTATAGTTATATAAATCGAAATTTTAATGCGATGTAGTCACGGACTGGGGACAGTATTATTTCGTTGAAGAACTACGGGTTTGCTAGTTTTCAAGTTTCAAATTACTAACATTTTCTTTGACTAATCAAAATCCACCAACAAAATTGTATTTTTCTTTAGATCATTGTCAGTGCAACTTCGCTGGAATTATAACACACTTGTCTGCATTCTGTCAGTACAGATTCTACGAAATTGATGCCTTTTGTGAAAATTGCAGAACATTAGGTACACGTGTCCTTAATAATCGGGGGGTTTTGATAGGATACAATTTGTCCGTGACACTGAGCTGCCACTGATACATTGACCACTAGCTTCGCGTGATGTCTACCCGACGGAACACATCTGGGAAGCTTTCTTATACCATTTTCGCTCCCGTAACCCACAGTTCCGTAATTTACGAGAACTATGTAACTTGTGCACAGGCTTCGGTTTCTTTATAGCTCAGTAAACCAACCAAGGACATGTTGCATCCATATCACCAAGAGTCGCTGTCATACTACGTTCCACATGCTGTCATAATACGGGGCCATTGGAAATCATTCGTTTCCAGAGCTCAATATTTTCCAAAGTGTGAGATATACAAACATGACTGATGCATGAATAGGACCATAAAGTCAGAAAGTCGGCATTTTACGCTCTACAATTGTCCTGTCAATGTGACTCTGGTCACACGACACATATTCTAGCGGTAATAATTCCATACTCTAAATACCAACATCCGTCAGTGGTTATAAAATTAGTGTTGATGTGTTATCTGAGCTGCTCCAGTGTTCTTGATAGTGGTGGGAGGTACACCTAAAGGTAAAAGTCACAAGACATCAGGCCAGGCAGCCAGGGAGGGGGCGTCAGGAATCAGAGCCACATCATCTTCACCACTAAGTCCGGCGATGAAGTTCGTCGTTATGGTACCGGTGAACATCGATGTTCCAACGAGGTGGTGCTCCGACTTACGGAAGGTGAAATGCTGGGAACCAGCAGTCATTTGTCGAGACAATCACAGCTGCAGCATATCAATATAAGGGGTAAACGGCACAGTCTTCTCACAGAAGAGAAACTTCCAATACAGCTCCGTCCGTGACACTGCACAGGAGACCCTCGGCAGATGTGGTTCATGCACCACCACTGTATGAGGATTTTCAGCGACCCACACTCTCACATGGGGACGATTAAGGCAATTCCGGATAAATGAAAGGTTGATTCATCGCAACTCGTACATTCCAAATCACAAAAACTCTTTTCTTGCTTTGTCGCACTGCAATCGTAACGCTAACAGGTGGACACACTGCAAATCCCCTGAGTTTACGGTTCTATTCATAGTTGTACAAATAAGGCAAGTATAACTTAGAAAACAAGTAAATCATTGATAGTAGCCCTGTATTTGGCTCACCGTTGTATCAGAATGGGGTAGGTGGTGGACGCAGGCTCACCAACTGATTAGTTACTGTTTCCAGTCTGGCTGAAAGAAACAGGTTTGTCTCAAAACATGCTACACAGTGCATATCCCTGTTATTTGCACTACTTTCAATGTAATATAATGTAAAAAACGAAATGCCTTTAATCTATTGCGACACGGTGAACGCCACAGGTCCGTCAAACCAAAATACCCATGAAATATACCTGAACAAACTTCGAAGTTTTGATGATGGAATTCAGGTCTGCCCTGTAGGTAATAGGCTGCGAGATCACAGGGTTTACTGGTTTACGAAATTAAATAACGAACAGCTGGGTCTATTGTCTTAAAATATCTTCGTATGAAGCCTAGAACTGGTGTACTTGAAATAATTTCATGTCCAGCTTTATGCAGTGACAGTGACCACTTGCCCTTTTATATGTTGACTCCGTTATCTTCGCAACACAAACGTCTCACACATTACCAATATAGATTTTCAGTCTCTCATAATATTTTTCTCGTGTCACGAACCGCCACCGTATCAGAGAACGAACGAGATAAGCATCGTAGCTAGGAGCACGCGACTCGGTCGTATTTACCACAGCTGCACAACAGCCTAAGCAACACCTCATGGGGCAAGCACTTGCTCCTTCAAGTCGGATACATGTTGGCGGATTTTACATCTGAAGCACTACTCCCAAAATTACATAATTTGGTATCCTCTTACCCTTATATCACGTACTGATGTTTTAGTATCGCTAATCTGCTACAACCAACAAGATCGGTAATCCGTCATAGGGAGAGCAGTGTTAGTTACCTGTGCAGTTCTCTCCTCTGTGTCGTTCAGTATGAAGCATCAGCGAGCAAGTCATTTGCTGTTATACGCATGAATCCTTACACTACGCTCTGAACTTCCTGTCTGCGACATACGCAACAGTTAAATTAACAGTAATAGATACACACTGCATAAAAGCTTTATGACAAGTGTCGGTCATGTTCTACACTTATAATACTACTCTCTTCTTGGCAACAAATTTTTATTATATTTATTATATCCCTGTGCGCTTTAGTGTGAAGCAATTTTTGAAAGAACAAAATTATATTGACACATAGTATCGCGTCAGAGTAAATCACATAAAGCATAAGTCCAAGCTTATGCCCTTAGATCATCGTCTGTTGTATTAAAGTAGAGTTGTGCCCAACAACTAAACTTTCAGTAACGACGGGTGGAAATAAGTAGTAAATTATAATTTGGTTACTTGTGAGTAGAGTGTAATCGCTATCTTATTCAGAGGTGTTAACAGATTGCTCCTATGTTTACTGAGATTGTACAACTCTATTTACTTTACTGAAGTAATGGTGAACCGTGCAGAGAGATACTGTGTCTGTGTCTGTGTCTGTGGTTAATAGCAGTGGTGAAGGACGAAAATGAATGGCGACAAGAACCAAGTTGGCATGGCCGCTACAGACAGTTGCAGTGGGTGTTTCGGCATGCGGGCTGGAATGCATCTGGATATTGGTGTGTTCGCGTTTCGTGAGCTTGAGAAGAACCGACAGAATGCAATGTTCTGGAGGAAGAGCATGACAAACGTAGTTGGAAGGGAATTAGCTCTTCTGGGACAACTGAGCTTTATTACGACAGTACACATGAACAACTGTTTTACCGAGCGGTACAAAGTACAAACCACTTTTAGTATTATAAAATAGCAAAAGGTCATTTCAACAATACGTATTGATATAACAAGTTTTTATAAACTGAATGTGCTCCTTAACCATTTGCGTAATGCATAACTGTATAGTTACAATAAACCATCACAAAATATTGAAAGATCGCTGCTCAAATGCCACAATCGTTTTTAAGAGACGACTAATTGAGAAAGTTTTGGCAAGAGGAAGGTAATCGACGCTTGAAGTAATGAGAAAAAAATGTTTCACTAAAAACCGTTTATGTCAAAAAACGTTATGTTACACTACAGTACTCCAAAATACTCCTGACTTCATCATGTCTTCTATACATTGTAGGAAATTTAAAAAAAATATTAGTAACAGGAACGTTTATTATTTTATTTTAGTCTCATCCAAACCAACTTTATTACTTGCACTAGAAATCCTTGTTAAAAACAGAGAATTAAAATAACAACCACTGAAGAAATAGAAAAAGCAATTTAAAATGCAATTAGCATTCTTATATTAAATTTATTTCCCATGTTGTGTATTCTGAGGTATTTCTGCTGATAAACTGTTTGAGAGAAATGAAGACCGTTGAACTGAGTATTGTGACAAACGTCAGGTCACTTTCTTTCACTGTGTCAATGCTGCGTGATTAAAAAACAGTAGCGATATCTCAACCGTCAGTGTACTGACACGAAACGATATAGCTGTAGGATCTCGTCAATGTTTAAACGTTCTCAACGAAAACTTATGAATGATTAGTATTTTTCCTTTCTACGAGCTTTAAAGTGGTACTGATGTATAATAATGCAGTCATTTCAGTATTCAGTTTGACTGCTGCAGCTTCACTAATTACAAAATATTTTTCACTTTAATTGTGTTTAATTTTTAATACATTTAGCTGCATTATCTTACAGTCATTGCAGTTTTAATTCCACAGTTTCACGGCGCAGGATGGTTTGACAGTGCGTGAATCAGGGAAACATATAACAGTTCTTCTGTATTAATATGTCTTGTGCGACTCATTGTTCTTTGTTACTCTACAAAAATATCTGTAGTTGGATGGGAAGGTGTGTCCCGATGGAGTACTCAATAACACACAAACAAGCAAACCAGTGGCTTTTCTTGGTGGAAGCTTGTCTGAACGAATTGTGGTCGGAGCGTGGAGGAAGTGTTAGGGTACAGGACCGAAGTCACATTACATGTTTTCTTTACAATAATTTGTTACACAGAAATTTAAACTTCATTACTAAAAACCAAACTTTTTTAAAACATTCAGAGAATGAATAATAAATGCTCTGTGCTTCTTATTACAATTTCTGATGACGTCCTTCTACTAGAAATAACAGTTTTAACGTCATATGGTGATCCACATGAAACCAAGCTGTAATTACAAATTTTACACACTGACTGTACTCCAGTAAAACAGGCGTTAAAACGAAAATTAGTTTCAAAGATTTTAGATAACAGCTACGAAATGACAGATCCACTTCATACACAAGATAAGCCGAATGTTTAGCAACGTATCTGTGCCTACGAAATTTTCACGTAATCCAATTATAACATTTGCACGTGATCAAAGCCAAAATGAACTTGCAGTTACAATATAAATTATTAAACCTTGTAAGTGGCGCTGTCAAAAGTTTAGTGAAGTGAACAGATTAAAAAAAAACACAACAGTAATTCTTTTACTCCCAGTATTGGAAAAATTTTAATATTAAGCAGTTCAGAAAACAACAATGAG
The DNA here is from genome assembly GCF_021461395.2 of Schistocerca americana. Classification (NCBI taxonomy): domain Eukaryota; kingdom Metazoa; phylum Arthropoda; class Insecta; order Orthoptera; family Acrididae; genus Schistocerca; species Schistocerca americana. Next base: position 719,848,656 of record NC_060121.1, on the reverse strand, counting down.
AGCTTGGAACTAAATAGCCAATTTCTGTAACAAACATTCTCCATAGCACGCAGAATTTGTTTAGTGAAGTAACAATTTCACTTGACTAACAAACAAGAGGATTATACATTGAAAACCAGATTACTTAAGACACTGGCTCTAAATAATAACACACAGGTATAAGTCCGTGTGGAATGGCTGCTCCGTGCGTTCTTAAAACATCAGTCATTAGTGAGGCCATTAGAAAGCAATAAAAGAGCAAAACATTTGGATAGAAAATTTATTACCTAAAGCAACCCACATACATAAAAATAAGGAAAGGCACTTAAATTGAAAACGAAGACCAAGTTAGTGGTATCTGTTACACACAATTACTACTAATTTTAAACTCAACAAGACGTGATCAAGGTGAGGTCACGACGCTGTTCAGAACCGCACAGGGGAGCAAACGCATTACTCAGATTTCAGATTTAACCAAGGCGCAGAAACTGTATAACGGGCACAATAATTCTTAGCTGTTTCTATAGAAACCCGGAAGAAGAGACCCACTGCACAATATCCTAGCCCTCAAGACCAACTATGGCTAAAATGGTGGGCCAGCGGGTACCAGAGTGAAGAAGAACAGACAAGACTCCCTTAATAATCGGCCACAATGTTACCAACTCATTGTGGGCTCCACAAGACACCGCAGCACACAATTCCATAGCGCCACGCAGGATCTTGACTTGTTCTTGAAGATGCTGATAGAGCCCTTCGCACAGCGGCCCGCGCTGTTAATCATGTGACAGCCACACTGAACACACCACAATCGACTCCTCCAGCTCCTGTCAACTCACACCGAATCACTCGCGGCGTATCACAGGAGGCCGCCACAAAACTCAGGAGTTCCAATTAACTTTTAATAATTTCGTCTTTACGTTCTCGTCGAATGTCAAGGATGACATATAACAGAAGAGTGGCAACTGCACAGAAGCCCCGCCAATTCCTATAAAATACTCGAGATTTGGATGGCTAGCTCCGCCATCATGACAGGAGTAAAAATACTGAGTGCCAGGGCTTTCTTGTTTATGGAGGTTTCAATACAGCGTCACGGGTGGACTACGGTCTTACTGTCTTGGTGGATGATAAAACTGTTCCATTCCACATGTCATTCCTGGAAGTTCAAGTTGCAGACAATAGGTAACATTACTACTAATTTAATCAGGTTTACGATGGTCGACACACATCGAGTGGTCAACTCAACACTGACGCTTCACTTGTGGCCATAACAGGGTAGTTGGTCGGAATCTGATTCCTCCAGGATGGTGAGAGGAACCGGGTGGAGGTGTCACTCCTGGGGAGTTGTGGTGCCAGTGGTCTGTAGGCCAGCAACTGTGTCGCATAGACCTTCCACATTTTCTTAGAGACACCCTGCCTTCTCTCGCAAGGACGTCTTCAGAGTTACCATGTCCGTTTCCTCGACTAGGGTAACTACCCTCGCCAGGGTAGGGGCATGTAGGCTCCACCAAAGCAACTTATTCTGCTGGCGCTGGAGAGTCTACATCCGGAAGTCACTAATCGTAGCCCAGGCAGAGGAGCAATAGCTGAGGGAAGGGTGGACAGCCATCTGGTACAACCGGAGCTTGGTTTCGAGGCACAGTTCCCTGCTGTTGAACATTGGATACAACACCTTTATGACACTGTGTCATTTTTGGTGACGTATTCTGAATGTCACTGGAATATCAGTTTTTTATCCATCCAGACATCTTAATATTTGGTATCAGGAGACTATGTGATCTGGACGCCTACAAGAGTGATGTTGAGCCGGAGGATGGGACGCCGTAGTTTTGGTGGAATTGGGGGTAATATTGTGGAGACGAGCAGTGAGCTGGCCCATGCGGTGACCAGTTGCGTAGAGTGCCGCACCATCGGCATATTTCGATAGGAGGCAGTGTAGGAGGACTAGCTTATTATTAACATTAATCTTAAGGAGGATGGTAGGCAACAGAGTCGACGAGTACCAATCGACATAAGACGTAAGCTGGAATGGTGACCATCCTGAGTAACCAAGAAGGTCCTATCCTTGAGGAAGTTAACCAAGATCTTGACATAGATGTAGGGGATGGTCGTCTGAATCAGCATTTTGTACACAAGATTGTCCTGCCAAATCCTGTCATACGCGTTTCGCATATCCAAGAAAACCGCTGTCATCGACATGGTGGGGTTAAAGCCTTCTGTAATCATAAGGACTGAGTTCAGCCAACAGGTAGGAAGTGAATCCGACCTGTTCTGGACTGATTGTCCCAGCCGACGCCAGAGGCTGGGAAATATTGTGACGGATTAAAGATTCCAGAACGTTTTTCATGGTATATCAAAGGCTAAAGGGTCTGTTTTTAGTAGGGACCGTAGGATTCTTTGAGGGCTAGGGGATGGCAATCATATTGGCTTGCTTTCGCTGTGGGGGAAAAAGGCCAGTTGTGAGACAACTGTTCAGGATGCAGAGAAATAAGACCAGTGGCTTACGTGGGTACCTACGAAGGTGTTCGGTTTAAGATGCCATCTAAACCTGGAGCCGACTGCCCACGCTTCTGCAGTAGGATCCGTTGGATTTGAACCAGGGATGTAAGGCGAGGGGCAGTCTGAGGTGGTCTTCGTCTGAAATCGGAAACGGTCGCCAGAATATCGCGTTCATCTTGGAGTTAATCAGGCCTGAGGTCCTGAATGAGGAATAGGTTCTGGACCTCAGACGCATCGTCCAGAGATTATACCATACGGAGGGCATCATAAGTTAAACCATCCACTGTGTGGATGGGATGGTTGGTCTTACCTACGGAGCGCCACTGGGCTTGGACAAAAGCCCATTCAAATTTATGTTGGAGGAGGAAGGCAAAAATCTTGGCCTCCCATTGCTCCGTTTTCCAATCGGCGAGCTGGTGGCAGAATTCACGTTGGAGACGCTAGGTACGATGTTTATCCCATGGATCACAAAACTGCTTCCATCGCCTGCGGTAGCGGTTCTTCTGGATTTTGAGTTCGTGAAATAGGGGAGGCAAATCCTCTAGTGGGCTTAAGCCCTTGGGAAACTGGAAGTAGAGGCCTTCATCGCCTTTTGGGTTTTCGTTGTTAGGTAATCAACAGCACTAACCAGATTGGCAGACGTTGTCAGGTCGAGATGTTGCCGAGTGGTGTTATTAAGGATCCTGGAAAATTTGTCTCAGTCCATGATCGTCAAGGTAGAACGGACGTCTAAAGACAGAGCAACGTCAGTAAGTAAAGGAGCACGGGATTGTGGTCAGGGGCCAGTTCGTGTAGTGTTTCCAACGAAAACTGTGTAATATTTTTGGCTTTGCAACCATAATATTGGGCTACAAGAAGCTCCTGTTGGAGCAGTTGAGAAGGAAGCTGTGGCAAGATGACGTAATGTGGTGTCAGGTACCGGTGACAGATAGTTTTTTTGGTACGAGTATCGTGAGAAAGACCGCCTAAATTGTGGTTCTTCTCCACTATTAGCAGCTGCGTCCGGAAGTTGGCGCCAAAATGGTAATATTCTTTTATTAATATTTGAAAAATTGAACAGCGTCAAATTAAAGCATCTCTCAATGGCGTGCTATCATTCCACTGTTTCACTAGTATTAATATCCAACAGAATAATAAACAATTGCAAAACGACAACGAGATGAAGCACTTCGGTGATGGGTCGCGCCTAACTTGGATGGCGGGTGAAGTGGTTCGGCGTTAAGATCATAGCTCGTTCGGCCGCCTCGGAGGATGGACATGTCGTCTGCCGCGGTATCTGTTAAGACTTAATATGCAATGCCTAGTTGAGAACAGTGTTAGTGTAACTACAGAAATACGCTTAATTATTTTGCTGAAGTAAGTTAGTATTTGTCACACTAAGGTGGAATATAATTGTGCAGTTTCTCGTGTTCTGCCAATAAAAAGCGAGTGGCATCCCGTATAAATAAACTGACTGGTTACGTAATAATTTCTAAAACAACGGTTCCTAGATAAGAATTCCTTACAGCCTCAAGATTACGGATTCACTACTTGCGTGCTGTTTTCTGCGTGGGCAATAACAACTATAGAAGATTGCAGCTTAGTGAATATTTGCTAGAGCTTACGCATTCCACTCAGGGCAGTGGAAGCAAATAGGCACCTCACGTGTACTGCAATCTTAGTGCAAATGATTGTAAAGCCAGAAGAACACCACAGGATCTGAAGATCTGTGAGAAATGCTTCAAAGCTGTGAGATGCTTTCATTATTTGGGTGTTCTCCAAACCAATGATAATATTATGACACAATGTATTAGGGAAATGATACAAACAGTAAACAAAGCCTGTTGTTGTTGTTGTGGTGGTCTTCAGTCCTGAGGCTGGTTTGATGCAGCTCTCCATGCTACTCTATCCTGTGCAAGCTTCTTCATCTCCCAGTACCTACTGCAACCTACATCCTTCTGAATCAGCTTAGTGTATTCATCTCTTGGTCTCCCTCTACGATTTTTACCCTCCACGCTGCCCTCCAATGCTAAATTTGTGATCCCTTGATGCCTCAAAACATGTCCTACCAACCGATCCCTTCTTCTAGTCAAGTTGTGCCACAAACTTCTCTTCTCCCCAATCCTATTCAATACCTCCTCATTAGTTACGTGATCTACCCACCTTATCTTCAGCATTCTTCTGTAGCACCACATTTCGAAAGCTTCTATTCTCTTTTTGTCGAAACTGGTTATCGTCCATGTTTCACTTCCATACATGGCTACACTCCATACAAATACTTTCAGAAACGACTTCCTGACACTTAAATCTATACTCGAAGTTAACAAATTTCTCTTCTTCAGAAACGATTTCCTTGCCATTGCCAGTCTACATTTTATATCCTCTGTACTTCGACCATCATCAGTTATTTTACTCCCTAAATAGCAAAACTGCTCTACTACTTTAAGTGTCTCATTTCCTAATCTAATCCCCTCAGCATCACCCGATTTAATTTGACTACATTCCATTATCCTCGTTTTGCTTTTGTTGATGTTCATCTTATATCCTCCTTTCAAGACACTGTCCATTCCGTTCAACTGCTCTTCCAAGTCCTTTGCTGTCTCTGACAGAATTACAATGTCATTGGCGAACCTCAAAGTTTTTACTTCTTCTCCATGAATTTTAATACCTACTCCGAATTTTTCTTTTGTTTCCTTTACTGCTTGCTGAATATACAGATTGAATAACATCGGGGAGAGACAATAACCCTGTCTCACTGAATAACATCGGGGAGAGACTACAACCCTGTCTCACTCCTTTCCCAACCACTGCTTCCCTTTCATGCCACTCGACTCTTATAACTGAAATCTGGTTTCTGTACAAATTGTAAATAGCCTTTCGCTCCCTGTATTTTACCCCTGTCAACTTCAGAATTTGAAAGAGAGTATTCCAGCTAACGCGTTCAAAAGCTTTCTCTAAGTCTACAAACGCTAGAAACGTAGGTTTGCCTTTTCTTAATCTTTCTTCTAAGATAAGTCGTAAGGTTAGTATTGCCTCACGTGTTCCAACATTTCTACAGAATCCAAACTGATCTTCCCCGAGGTCGGCTTCTACCAGTTTTTCCATTCGTCTGTAAAGAATTCGCGTTAGTATATTGCAGCTGTTACTTATGAAACTGATAGTTCGGTAATTTTCACATCTGTCAACACCTGCTTTCTTTGGGATTGGAATTATTATATTCTTCTTGAAGTGTGTGAGTATTTCGCCTGTCTCATACATCTTGCTCACCAGATGGTAGAGTTTTGTCATGACTGGCTCTCCCAAGGCCATCAGTAGTTCTAATGGAATGTTGTCTACTCCCGGGGCCTTGTTTCGACTCAGGTCTTTCAGTGCTCTGTCAAACTCTTCACGCAGTATCTTATCTCCCATTTCATCTTCATCTACATCCTCTTCCATTTCCATAATATTGTCTTCAAGTACATCTCCCTTGTATAAACCCTGTATATACTCCTTCCACCTTTCTGCCTTCCCTTCTTTGCTTAGAACTGGGTTGCCATCTGAGCTCTTGATATTCGTACAAGCGATTCTCTTCTCTCCAAAGGTCTCTTTAATTTTTCTGTAGGCAATATCTATCTTATCCCTAGTGAGACAAGCCTCTACATCCTTACATTTGTCCTCTAGCCATCCCTGCTTAGCCATTTTGCACTTCCTGTCGATCTCATTTTTGAGACGTTTGTATTCCTTTTTGCCTGCTTGATTTACTGCATTTTTATATTTTCTCCTTTCATCAACTAAATTCAATAATTCTTCTGTTACCCAAGGATTTCTACTAGCCCTCGTCATTTTACCTACTTGATCCTCTGCTGCTTTCACTACTTCATCCCTCAGAGCTACCCATTCTTCTTGTACCGTATTTCTTTCCCCCCATTCCTGTCAATTGTTCCCTTATGCTCTCCCTGAAACTCTCTACAACCTCTGGTTCTTTCAGTTTATCCAGGTCCTATCTCCTTAAATTCCCACCTTTTTGCAGTTTCTTTAGTTTCAATCTGCAGTTCATAACCAATAGATTGTGGTCAGAATCCACATCTGCCCCTGGAAATGTCTTACAATTTAAAACCTGGTTCCTAAATCTCTGTCTTACCATTATATAATCTATCTGATACCTTTTCGTATCCCCAGGATTCTTCCAGGTATACAACCTTCTTTTATGATTCTTGAACCAAGTATTAGCTATGGTTAAGTTATGCTCTGCGCAAAATTCTACCAGGCGGCTTCCTCTTTCATTTCTTAGCCCCAATCCATATTCACCTACTATGTTTCCTTCTCTCCCTTTTCCTACTGACGAATTCTAGTCACCCATGACTATTAAATTTTCGTCTTCCTTCACTACCTGAATAATTTCTTTTATCTCGTCATACATTTCACCTATTTCTTCATCATCTGCAGAGCTAGTTGGCATATAAACTTGCACTACTGTAGTAGGCATGGGCTTTGTGTCTATCTTGGCCGCAATAATGCGTTCACTATGCTGTTTATAGTAGCTAACCCGCACACCTATTTTTTTATTCATTATTAAACCTACTCCCGCATTACCCCTATTTGATTTTGTATTTATAACCCTGTAATCACCTGACCAAAAGTCTTGTTCCTCCTGCCACCGAACTTCACTAATTCCCACTATATCTAACTTCAACCTATCCATTTCCCTTTTTAAATTTTCTAACCTACCTGCCCGATTAAGGGATCTGACATTCTACGCTCCGATCCGTAGAACGCCAGTTTTCTTTCTCCTGATAACGACGTCCTCTTGAGTAGTCCCCGCCCGGAGATCCGAATGGGGGACTATTTTATCTCCGGAATATTTTACTCAAGAGGACGCCATCATCATTTAATCATACAGTAAAGCTGCATGTCCTCGGGAAAAATTACGGCTGTAGTTTCCCCTTGCTTTCAGCCGTTCGCAGTACCAGCACAGCAAGGCCGTTTTGATTAATGTTACAAGGCCAGATCAGTCAATCATCCAGACTGTTGCCCCTGCAACTACTAAAAAGGCTGCTGCCCCTCTTCAGGAACCACACGTTTGTCTGGCCTCTCAACAGATACCCCTCCGTTGTGGTTGCACCTACGGTACGGCCATCTGTATCGCTGAGGCACGCAAGCCTCCCCACCAACGGCAAGGTCCATGGTTCATGCAAACCTAAAGATACTCAAGAACTCTATAATCACAGAAATAACTAAATTGAGAATATACTATTCCCCTGCGCGATCTTTGCCACATGTGGATCAGAAATGTGGAGAATGACAGAAGCAGACCGTTTCAGCGTAAGGGCATCTGAAAGGAAAATCTTACGAAAAATCTGTGGTCCCCTGAGGGAGGCAGAAGGTTGGAGAGTGAGATACAACCATGAATACAAGGGCTTACACAAAGGAAAGATATAGCGAAATTGATCAAATCTCAAAGAATACGTTGGTTAGGACATATCGAGGGAATGACGGAAGACGATGCCCAAACGAAGAATGAATGCCAGATTGTATTCCACCAGACGGAAGGGCAGATATGTACAATGTGCTGGTTGAGCTTGTCAGGGTGGGGATCCGTGGATGGAAGAAAAAGTCTGAGAACAGAGAGATGTGGAGGAAGGTTGTTGAGGAGGCCAAGGCCCACCAACGGCTGTAGTGCCGAAGAAGAAGAAGAAGAAGAAGAAGAAGATCGGAGAGATCTCCTCCTTTTTTGGTTGTGGTGGCGGTGGATTCTGAGTAGTGGGGTCGGGAGATCGACCCAACAGTTGCTGCTGCTCCAGGTGAAGAGGCATCTGAATCTGAATCACGGCGACGGGCGCGAGCATGACCTTTTAGATCGTCGACCATGGTGGGACCGACAGCGTCGGAATCCTCAAAAGGCCCGTTCGGACGACGGGATAATGTAGACGAAACGACATGGTTTGACAGTCTCTTGGTGAGAGGTCTATCACGAGGCGGCCATGGGAATCGTCGGACGATGAAGAGGTAGATCGGTGCCTCACGATGGGCTGGGTACGTAAATTGGTATCACTCTCAGTGATTATCGGTGACTCGTGGTGGGAGGCACGATACTCATGGCCGTTGGGTGGTGTCAGTATCTCCACTGCCGGCAGCTTGCTGGGACGGCGTTCGAGCGGCCGGTGTCACATTGCAGCGCGAAGGGCCGGTGGTAAAGTCGCCTAGCCGTGTATTCCTGTCCTGGGCCCTTTCAACGCTTTGCCTCGACCCGCCTGGCGTAGTCGCTGGCAGGCAAAACACACTGACGCCGGTTGCCTAAATATACCCGGTACGAAAAAACAACGCTACCTCAGATGGCGAACGACAATCAACTTCGACCCAGACACTGCGACTAAACACTCATCACCGTTACGAACAACGCCTATGTCCTCTTAAGTACATGCTGGGGCTGCCATTATTTCCCCAAGATTACGGCCGCTGGCACCAATCAGAGAGGGCCGAAACGACGCTTGCGCCGGAGGTGAGTTGGGCAGCTCATAGCAGCTCTGGCCCGCCGCGGGAACCTGTACGTCCGGTGGCGCGAGTACCCGGCGCTACGTTTGAAACTGCCGCTCCCGTCCCTGTACAAGCGTTAAGCATCGGGCGTTGCTTCCTTTCGACATCCAAAGCCCGCCCCACACGCCCTACTCAGTGTGTAGCCCCGGCATCTGTTGAAATTATTACTGTTCATTGTAATCTCAGGCACTTCTTAAAAATAGCGCAGTCCCAGTATGTTGTGCGTGAACCAAGACTCTTTTCTCAAACTTTATTTTGTGTCCATTTTCGAGGTAATGCTCAGCTATGGCTGACATGTCGAGCTCCCTTTAATTAATATGTCTCTTGTACTCGATACAACGCTCTGCAACTGTGCGAATTGTCTGGCGTATATATCGTAGATGCTGCCGCACTCGCAAGGGACACCATACACAGGGCACACGAAGAGCTATGCCGTCGTTAACGGGGCGTAACGTATCTCGACTTGAAAACCGAGAAGTTTTTTTCAGTCATGCCGCCGCGAAAGACTTCGTTGGCACGGTACAGAAGGAATCAGAGTGAAAAAAATGGCTCTGAGCATTATGGGACTTAACTGCTGAGGTTATCAGTTCCTAGAACTACTTAAACCTAACTAACCTAAGGACATCACAAACATCCATCCCCGAGGCAGGATTCGAACCCGCGACCGTAACGGTCGTGCGGTTCCAGACTGTAGCGCCTAGAACCGATCGGCCACCACGGCCGGCGAATCAGAGTGAGTCAAAACGATCACTGATAGAGAAAGAACGAGAAAATATTTTCAACCATTTACAGAAAATTCAGTCTCAATTATGGAAGAACTATAGTTTTAAGTAGTTCTAAGTTCTAGGGGACTGATAACCTCAGCAGTTAAGTCCCATAGTGCTGAGAGCCATTCTTTCACTCTGATTCCTTCTGTACCGTGCCAACGAAGTCTTTCGCGGCGGCATGACTGAAAAAAATCTTCTCGGTTTTCAAGTCGAGATACGTTACGCCCTGTTAATGACGGCATAGCTCTTCTTCGTCTGCCCGGTGTGTATGGTGTCCCTTGCGAGTGCGGCAGCATCTGCGGTTTATACGCCAGACAATTTAGCACAGAAAACTACTACTTGATGTAGAGATATTTAGATATGGAAATCTAGCTGTTAAGAGAGCGTCGTGCTTAGCACACACTCATCGATACAAATATTCTGTGCCCCACAGGATGGCATAACAGGCAGTCTTGCCCCGTCGGCCTGACCATGTCCAGATTTAGGGTGCTTTGAAGAACACACTGCTTGATTCTAGACTAAATTCACCGAACATCTGAATATTTCTGAATTTCTGATCAGCTATTATGAGTGTATATATTTAAATTTTTAATGATGCTCTGTAAAACAAGGTGAATAAAATGACGAATAGTGGTCTCGTTCCACTATATTTTTCACGGTATGGAAAATAAAACATCTCACACATTTTAATACCTTCTGCCAACATGTCAATAGACAACTAGATCTGTGATAACTGATTACACAGTGCGACAGTGAAGTATGCCGCGGACCGAAATTATATGCTTGTTATGTAGTTCAGCGTCGTGATGACAATGGTGAAAACCATCTTTAGCTATCACCTAAACTTTCTTCTGGAAACGAAATTGTATCTACGCTTGGCTGCATTATTCATGTTGTCGTCGCGCTGATCACAGTCTGTTGTTTTAGAAATATTGTTGCCTCGTTGTAGGAGTAGAGAGGAGAGGGGTAGATAGCCACTTGGGGTAGATAATGCAGTTGCATCAGTCAAACGACTATCGACTATTGACTGCCGCACTATGAGAACATACAATATCGTATTTAATTGTGTGTAGCACACTAACTATCGACTGTCTCCTTATGGGATAACACAGTACCAACTTTAGACTGGTGAACATCTGGTAACAGGAAGAATATTGTTTGTAATTGTTCGCGTGTTTCTTATATTCAGCGATGTCTAGGAAGTGCGTTAATTCAGCAAATTTTTCTGTTGTCTGTGTGTCGAGTTTACAATTACGTCTCAAAGACTTCCGATTCAGCTATCGTCAAAAAGGCTCACGAGTTGTATTTTGAACCAAAGGTGGACCAGGGTAAGTGTTGAGAACCATAGAACTGTTGCTCATGTTGCTCTTGCTTCTTAAAGGACTGGTTTAATGGAACTCACCCGTGTATTCCATTTGCCGTACCAGAGTTGTGGAGGGATCTTAGAGAACACTTTATAAATTGCTACTTTTGTTGCACGAAAGTAAAAGGAATATCAGTAAATGAAAACACAGTTTCTCATCCAATCTGCAGTTCATCAGATCTGCATCGTCGTTCTCTCCCAGGTGCAAAACCACCGGTGGAATGGACACTAGAACATGAAACAAACGATGATACTGGCAGACCAACAGGTCATGAAGATCTTCAGTACACGCCATCTGCAGCATGGCTACAACCACAGCCATTGCTGCAGGCAGAACTGAACAGTCTTATAAGACATATAAATCTTTCAAAGAGGGATGCAGTGTTACTTGGATTACAACCAAACACTATTATTACATTCTTTAAACGACGGCTTGGTCTTTCCACTTTTTCCTCAATGACAGAAAGTTTGGCTTACTGTAATGACACAAATGGACTGCTTACGAAGTTTGTGATGATTCAAAATCTAACAAAATGGCGCCTATTTATAGATTACTGAAAGAGTATTCTCAAAGCTCTTCTCTTACATAAAGAAAACGAGACACTTTCGATATCAATGCCCATTCTGTTCATTTAAAGGAAATCTAGGAGAACGTGAGGTTATGTGTGGTGACCTCAGAGCTTTGGAACGTCTTATGGAAATGCATGCTAGATACACATTTGCTGCTTCTTGTGTCTCTGGGATGATAGGACAAGGGAAGACCTTTATTTAGTCAAAGAGTGGCCTCTGAGATAAATTTTCAATCCTATGGAAAACATGTGTCTCATGAGCCCCTTGTTGACTAAGACAGTGTGCTGTTACCAGCGCTTTATCTGAAATGGGGCTTTATGAAGGGTCTTGTGAGAGAAATCGATAAAGAAGGCCAGTGTTATGAGTTTTTACTATCTAAATTTCCTGCAATTAGTACTAAAAAAATTTAAAAAGGAGTTTTCATTGGGCGTCAGATCCGTGACTTCATAAAAGGTATTAACTTTTAAGAGTTTCTGACAAATACTGAGAAGTCAGCTTGGCTAGCTTTTACATATGTGTGCTACAGTTTCATGGGAAACGTAGTGTCTGAGAATTGGTTCAAATGGCTCTGAGCACTATGAGACTTAACTTCTGAGGTCATCAGTCCCCTAGAACTTAGAACTACTTAAACGTAACTACGGCGTGATGTCCTTAGGTTAGTTACCGTAGCGGTCGCGTGGTTCCAGACTGTAGCGGCAACTCCGGCCGGCTGTCTGAGAATTAAAGGGTAGTCATGGAACACATGCCGGACTGTTAAAAGGCTGTGTAATGCAACGTGTCTCTGAAATTAGATTTCCTTCATTCTCATTTTGATTTCTTCCTAAGTAATCTTTGAGATGTGACTGACAAACATGGAGAGCGATTTCAGCAAGATATCCGTGCAATGGAAAGACAGTACCAGGGAAGGTGGTAAATAAACCGTTTGGCGGATTACTGCTGGACTCTTCTACAAGAAGTTCCACTATCTACACACACACACACACACACACACACACACACACTGAAAGTTTTAAGGAACAGTTTTTAGCTTGTAGATACATTTCGAGCGTCAATCAGCTTTCTCGTACTATTTTAATTTTATTTCATGTTTTTAATGTAAACAAATACTTTCATTACATGACCGGTATGTTAATCAACTAGAGACTGCTGCTATATCGTTACCGAGTGGTTTCCAAGTTTCTCGCAGGAGGTGAAGTGGTGTATGTGACGTATCTTTTGTAGAAAAGTTGGTACGTGAGGGACATTTGTGATTTCGCTTTCGCAGTCAGCGTATGTGATTCAGTAAAGAACTCATACTTCCATACAAGCTGACTTCTCAGTATCTGTCAGCGAGTGTTCAAAGGTAATATCTTTCATCATTTCACGGATCTGAGGCTCAATGAAAATGTCTTCTTTAATTCCATAGGGAATTTAGATCGTAAAAATTTAAAACCGTGGCCATCTTTGTCGATTGCTTTCACAGCATTCTTCATTAATCACAATTTCAGATGGAGTGCTGGTAATATCTTTCATCATTTCCTGTCCTTGTCAACAAATCGTTCATGCGACACCTTTTTTTTCAATAGCATTGAAAATTTGCCAACATAACAATATTTTCTTGCTCTATTATCCCAGTGACGCAAGAAAGAGGAATATTTTGTGTAAACAGTCTGCATTTTCGGATGAAATTCCAGAAGTCTGAGATCACCACAGGTAGCTTCATGTTCTCGTATATTTCCCTTAAATGAACCGAACGGCCCACTGGTATCGAAACTTTCTCGTTTCCGTTATGTAAGAGAAAAGGTTTGAAAGTACTCCTTGAGGAATCTACATCTATACGCCATTCTTCCGGGCTGTGATTCATACAGACTATCGTAAGCAGCCCATTTCTTTATTGTTACACTTGCGATTTAATTTAAGCGATTATCGGTTTCTGCAGATATCGACCACCTTCAGGCATATGAAAAATTGAACAAATATGACAAATATATAAAGAAATCCAAATTATATTGATGCACTATTACATAGTACAATTGTCTTTAATATATTTATAAATACGACACTTTTCATCTTAATTAAGTGTAACTCCTTAACATCGTCACCGAACATGTGTATCTCTACGATGCTGTACCCTTGCAATTATTTTAACGATTTTTGACTACGAGCATTGGGAACATCTTGGTGCGCCAACACGACGCTGTTTTCACCTGAAGATGATGTTTTAATGCAGGGAAGTCAGTTGTGACAAAGAAATCACCAATTACAACTGTCTTGTGGTTCATTTTACTTGCATTCGTTATTGATATTGATGGATGAGAGTGCACAATCGCATCGAACAGAACAGGTGATGGACAATTGCAACGAGGAGATATTGGTCAACAAGGACGGACCCGCCTGTTACACGAACTTAAATCTCATCGAGTAAGTGTAGCATACGTCGATAAGACATATTGTAGTGTGTCCAAGTGCACCAACGGCGTCCAGCAGTTGTCAATCGCGCTTGTGGAGGAATGGAGCGACCTACCCACAACAACTGCTTACTAACGTTGTCACCAGCGTGGGAGCAGGTTGCAGGGCATGCACTGGCCCTACGTGGTGAACACACGCTGTATTGAGAACCAAGCGGACAATCATTAATTGCGATGAAAACAGTATAATTGTGGGCTCTCAATAAAAGCGTCAATTTTGTTTCTTCGTCGTTTATTCTATCTACTTCAGGTAGCGCCTGTATCATACTGTAGCAGTTCTTCGTATTTATGGTCCAAATCTCATCGAACTATGTTACTTGGCTGTGGCGTAGACGAGACTACCTACTATTTGTTACACGTTTTGGGTTCTCCCCATTTTCAGAGGACGGTTCAGTACAGAATGTAAATACAACTTTGACAAGAATGTCAATTAATGGCCCGCAGCTCGTGGTCGTGCGGTAGCGTTCTCGCTTCCCACGCCCGGGTTCCCGGGTTCGATTCCCGGCGGGGTCAGAGATTTTCTCTGCCTCGTGATGACTGAGTGTTGTGTGATGTCCTTAGGTTAGTTAGGTTTAAGTAGTTCTAAGTTCTAGGGGACTGATGACCATAGATGTTAAGTCCCATAGTGCTCAGAGCCGTTTTATTTTGTCAATTAACGTCGTAAGAAATATAAAGTCCACTAAGCAAGTGACTTGATGACTTGCCTGTCTCTGTCTGACGCGCTCGCTCTCTCTCTCTCTCTCTCTCTCTCTCTCTCTCTCTCTCTCTCTCTCTCTCTGTCTCTCATATATATATATATATATATATATATATATATATATATATATATCCCACGAACACACGCACGCACACACACGCACACACACACATACACACATTCACAATAGACTCAAACGTTCCCTTCCACTCCACGTACATGCATGCAGTACACCAACGATTGTCTCTGGTATGGGTTCGATAAGTCCTTAATCGTTTTCCTGAAGTATGTGGTACCAGATGAGTACGCATAGGTCAAGGAATTCCCACTCAATTTAAGGGCTGCTGATTTATCGATTTGTGTTCCATCGGTTTCAGATCAGGCGAAGTTTTGTTGCCAAGACAGTGACGTAGTTAGCTATCACACTCGTGATAGCTACACGTGAACTACAGCATGAATCTGGCCTTTGTGATGCAGACACGTATCAGCAGTTGTACATACGAGTATAACACCTTCCGACTTTGATATTGGTTTGTGATTGCTTAAATGGCCAATTGATTTATACACTAAGATAAATATGCTGGCTAAAACAATGGTTAAAATATGTACCAGTGCCGAAAATCGAAACCGGGTATCCTGCTTGCTAGACAAGGTGCGCTATCCCTTATGCCACACTGGCATTCCAGCTGCCATATCTACACGGTTAACCTAGTGCGATTTCATATGTCTCAGAAACATTATCTTCATCGTGGCAGCGAAAACAACAACCGTTACGAAATTGTCTCAAATGAAAAATAGCCCACAGTTGCACTAAATTATATTTATTTTAAACTTTTGACCATGCTTTTAACTATAATAATTTAGCCTTCTTCAGAAGTCATACACAGTAATAAATGAAAAATGTCTTAGCCCAGCGGCTGCGTCAAGACCAATAAAATAACTTCAACAGAGATAAGCCTGTTTCGAACATAAGTAAAATTACATATGGCACCGTATGTCCTCCGCCACTACTTCTGTTATACTGACGCAGCCGCTGGTATAAGACAGTTTTCATTTATTACTGTGTATAACTTCTGTACTAGTACCCGTGGCGACAATCGTGCTCAGGCACTCGGCCAGTGCACATCCCGCGGTGACGGGCGGTAGCGCGGGCCAGTGTTTACGTCGCGAGCAGTGCTGCGGTGGAGAGCTGAGCAGCGTGTGCGAGCGCTGTTAACGTTTGTTTCTGTACCACTGTTGTAAGTAAGATGTCGAAAATTAACAGAGCGAACAGCGTTCAGTGTGTTTTCGATCGTGCTGCCTTGCGACCGACGGCTTTCGAAATCCATGAGTGGATTTTTGAGGATCTGAAATTGCCGGAAGATATAGTCGACACGTTCCAGTGGACTTTGTGCAGTACTCGTTATTTATCAAATTTATTTCGAGTGACACATATCAGAAATTCGTTGAGGAGCATGCTGGTGTGAGACCATTTCGTCATAAAGATGGCAGTATTAGCTATGTCCAAATCGTGCCTTCGGGATACGGAGTGAGAACCGTCAGGGTATTTAATGTGCCACCTGAGTGCCCTAATGACCTGATAGCACGTTCTCTGTCACTGTACGGCGTTGTTTTGTCAGTTACCAATGAAACATGGTCGAGTGCATATCGCTACCAAGTTAACAGCGGGGTGCGAAGTGTACGTGTGGACTAAAAAAAGCATATACCTTCGTATGTTGCCATTGGCGGCTGTCGTGCACAGGAAACTTACATTGGACAACCCCCTACCTGTTCGATCTGCCATTCAACAGAACATCTGCGGATGAACTGTACACGTCGACGTCCATTTCAACTTCCACGGGAACGTCCTGCAGACGGTAGTGAAAAGCTTGTTCCGCTATTGAGTGAGGTAGTCGCGGGGACGGTACCACCACCTCGGCAGCCGGAACGTGTTAGCGAGACGGAGATGCCAGTTCAGGTGGAATGCAGTGCCCAAGACATTTGCGGTAGGACGGACGTCGATCCGGCACCGTCATCCTCACCGGGGCAGTTACCGCTGGATAACAACGATGCGCCAGCCACCTCTGAAACTAAGCCGTGTGAGATACAGGAGCGGGTGCAGATCAGTTTGCCTGAACCGCCCATATCGGTAGAGACTGCAGCAGAAACGAAGAAAGGCCGCCGAAGGAGAAGCAAAGGGACTAGTAGCAAAGAGGAAAAGTCGGATGATTTGAGACCCGTACACATGTCAGAAAGTGGCAGCGACACTGAACCTCAATCTTCTTGCTCCGTGCGCTGCGAGGACACCGCGAGGCAAGAACGCATTCGTGAACAGACCAAACACCTGAAGGCCCTACTGAGCGCTGAGAGGGAACAGAGCACCGTAACGGCTGAGAGAAGAGCGATCAGAGCAGCGAGCAGCTGCAGCAGCGCTCCCGCAGGAACTCGCTGACGTCAGTCACAGCCCCGCGTGGTGGTCAGGCGGATGCGACCACGTTGACAGACTCAGCCGGCGGTGGCGGGCAGGGCGGCGCACGCACCGCGAAGCACCCCGACAGCAGTGAGCCGTGGTGGCAGCAGAACGAGGACATGCAGCAGTAGCTGCTCTCGCGCATGACCATCGCGCTGCAACATTTCCACTTGAAACATTCCCTTTGAACAATTTATACATGACTGTGCTTAAACTGACACACAATATTTTGTTAGCGCAACGCAATCTGACTTTCAAAATTCCCTACAAAAGAATGGCCCTGACTAACATTAAACTATACCTTTCACAAATCGCTTACCTCACAAAAATCTTCGCTGCTCAAGCTACTGCAGTACAGCGAGCGCCACTACCGCCAGCTAAATAAAAGATTCAAACTATGGAAGGCACTAACTACTGATAGGGATAGTTAGCAAATGAAAGATATTAATAGAGAACAAACAATGTATTTACCTTGATATCATCATATACAAATATAGCAGTTCATGACAAATTTCAAAACTCCGCCATCTCTCTCCCCACATCCACCACTGCTGGCGGCTCACCTCCAACTGCCCAACGATACGCGCTGTTCACAGCCAGCTGCCTAACACTACAATGGCGAGTATTACAACAATGCAAAGCAGCCACAGACTGCACACAGCACAGCCAGTGATTTTCATATTGAGCGCTACGTAACGTTGCCAATAAGAAAACATAAACAGCCTACTTACATAGCCCCCATGCTCCCCACAAAAAATTTTACAAATTGGGTTGGGCAGTGGCCAATACAGATTTGAAAAATTTTTTCATAATTGCAATAACAAAGATATCAAATGCACACACTTATTGATACAACGTTGGTCAAAAGCTAAAATTTTGTCACAGTCCATAAAGACAGTCCTAATCGTACATAACAGTAGAATAGCAGTGTTTTTCTCAAAGTCTGAGCAGTAGAAGAAAATGCACACGGAAGTAGTGGATTTCCATGCAGTCTTGAAGAAGTAGTGTTGTCCTTCCAACGGAAAGACAGTGCTGACTCTTTACATGCATACAGGTAATAGGCCACAACAGAGCAAACCCACAGCAGAGTCAGTCGAAATTTTGAAGAGTATTGGTAGGTAGGTCATCACAGAGCAGACCCACTGTAGTCCTTGTAGAGATGGCCAGCAGCCATCTGTTGCGATCTGTTGCGACTGTGCAGGTGCACAATCACCATCGAAGAGTCTTGCGAATAATATAGCAAGTCCATAAACCACCACTTGTGCACTCACAAAGTTTTTGAAATTGTCCTTAGAACCAGCAATGCTGTTATCCAGTCCCTTGCTGAGTTATTAACACACGTGCAAACACTAACAGTACCTACTTCTCACATATTGTCCATATACTATGACCAACAGAAACGTGTGCAGTGAAATGTAACTAATAAGTTAATAATATCATGAACTGGTGACAATTACAATTTAATAACGTAAGAATACAATTACAAAGGTACAAATACATCATTAAAAACATAACAATACAGATAACATTTGTAGTACCGGTTTTACAACAGAATAGAAATAAACATATACATCAGTGGAATTATGACATGAGTACATACATAAAAGATCAGAATAACTTTCGAAACATCAGCTTCACACATGAGTATTAACACAAAACAGAATAAATAATGTCTAACATCTTTACAAAGTAAATAACATATTATTAATGCCAATTATATTCGAGGATAACAGTATTCCTCATCATAGTGAATGTAGCTTAATATTAAAAGAAGAAAAAATTCTATGAAACTACACAGAGACAGGAAGAAAACAAATACACAAGGGTACACAAACATATAGTGGGATAACACAAAAGGAAAGGACAGGGTTCGTTTTCAGTGTAACTTTTGGTACTGCAGTATTTTGCGAATAATACCTTTTTTGTTCTTGGAGATCTCCCTTCGTTCATCATTATTCCCAAAAGGTCCTATCTGTACCTCTTTTCTGTATTCTAACCATATTTCGTTCAAAAGAAATACGGCTCATTGTACAATACTCATTTAGGCCCAAATCGTTTTCATATAACTTTCAAAGCATTCTTTCTCTATTCTCCATAGTTAGGTTCTTATATAGTCTACCCCCTCTTAAGCTAACTTAAATCTACTGAGCTCAGATGCTAAACTAAGGGACGAGGCAATGCAGCAGCACAAAACAAGTAACACAAACAGCAATGACCAAAAAAATGGAAAATTGCGAAGCAAGCTACAGTAAATCTAAATTAACAGAAAAAATGCAAAATTACAACTAATCTGAGCCAATGTGCAGCAACAAAAAAATAAATCTGGCTTAGCGGAGTAACACAAATTAAAGTTCAGTAGCACTATGCCTGGCAAACAGCAGCTTATATCTGACTTTCAAAATTCCCTACAAAAGAGTGGCCCTGACTAACATTAAACTATGCCTTTCACAAATCGCTTACCTCACAAAAATCTTCGCTGCTCAAGCTACTGCAGTACAGCGGGCGCCACTACTGCCAGCTAAATAAAAGATTCAAACTATGGAAGGCACTAACTACTGATAGGGATAGTTAGCAAATGAAAGATATTAATAGAGAACAAACAATGTATTTACCTTGATATCATCATATATAAATATAGCAGTTCATGACAAATTTCAAAACTCCGCCATCTCTCTCCCCACATCCACCACTGCTGGCGGCTCACCTCCAACTGCCCAACGATACGCGCTGTTCACAGCCAGCTGCCTAACACTACAATGGCGAGTATTACAACAATGCAAAGCAGCCACAGACTGCACACAGCACAGCCAGTGATTTTCATATTGAGCGCTACGTAACGTTGCCAATAAGAAAACATAAACAGCCTACTTACACACTCTCTGAGTACTCCAGACGTTCCCAACGAGTTTGATTTAAAGACGTCGAGAAGGACGATCCAACACAGAGCTCATTGTCCTTTGAACCATCATGTGCGGTAGCCAAACCTACAACGTTACCACACTTAACGTCAATAGAATTCAAAGTGCGGTGAAACTCCGTTCGCTAACTGATTTCTTGTATGGTACCAGCGTTGACATTGCCCTCCTACAGGAGGTAGTCACAGTCTTAGAAGTGCCCGGTTACGTTCTCATTGATAACATCAAAATCCAGGATGCTGTAGGCACTGCCATACTTCTGCGCGACGGTATACCATTTACGGATGTGCGGCGGCTGCCTAGTGGTCGTGGCATTTCTCTTCGAGTGAATGGTATGCAGATTGTTAACGTGTACGCTCCCTCACGTAGCACTCATAAGCGAGATCGCTCAACATTTTATAAAAACGAGGTTCCCATTCTTCTTAGCGCTTATCGTGCACATCTCATCCTCGGTGGTGACTTCAATTGTGTGCTTAACGACAGAGACCAAACTCCTAACACGAACAGATGTATCGAACTTGAACATTTAATTCATGGCATGCGTCTTCACGATACATGGCAACAACTGCACGGTGAACGGGTAACGTACACCTTCGTAACCAGTCATTCTGCCAGTCGGCTGGATAGGACCTATGTGTCCGAGGCCCTCCAGCGACACGCTGTGAACTGTGACATAGCTCCTGTCAACATCTCCGACCATTGTGCGTATCAGTGTTACCTTAACCTACACCGCCAGCAAATATACCGCGGGAAAGGCTACTGGAAATTGAATGTCAGCCTTCTGCAGGATGCCCAACTTGAAGAGGAGGTGAACATAACGTGGCAACAGCTCCAGCGGCAACGACGTCGTTACGATAGCGCTCTCCAGTGGTGGACTCAGTGTGCTAAGCCTAAATTACGCCTCACCCTCATGAGTTACGCCCGACAAAAAAGCTTTTGGCAGAAACAGACTATTGAGTTTTATTATCGCTGTTTGAGAGAACTGTACAGTCGCGCTAATAATCCTTCTCGCGATATCGACATAAAGAACAAACGATATAAAGCGAAAATCACGGTGATACAACGCCAACGAATGCAAGGCATCATCGTGCGAGCCCACCCCAAGGACGTTGCCGCTGAAGAACGGACCTCTCTGTACCACATGCTGAGAACGACGAAACGGTGTAAAGCCTTGTTGATAGAAGCCGTCGTTAATGACGCTGAGAATGCCATCACGAAGCAACGTGACATCATCTCGCACGTCTACGACTATTATAGTCAACTTTACAAGAAGCAAGCCGTTGATGAACACTCGTGCGACGATTTTCTTAGGACCTTGAGCTGTCGCTTGTCACAACAGGATACTGAAAATCTGGAATCTCCTTTCACAGAGGACGAAATCCGACTGGCGGTCCACAGTCCAAAGAAAGGGAAGTCACCAGGACCCGTCGGTCTCATCGCTGAGTTTTACCAGCGTTACTGGAACCTCCTCGGTCCGACACTCCTCGAGATAGCGAATGAACTCTGGCACCTGGAAGTTATACCCAAGGCATTTACGGAAGGTATCATCCTGCCCTTACCGATAAAAGGGAACAGCAGGAAGGTCGAAAACATGCGACCCATCACTCTCCTGAATGCCGATTTCAAAATCATCACCAGATCGATTAAGCTAAGGATGCAAACCGTTATGTACAAGGTTTTCGGCAGTTACCAGTACAGTGCAGTGCAAGGCCGAAGTGCAATCTCAGCAGCCTGCGATTTGAGGGACATCATCTGTTCGTATGCTGAAACCAAAGGACAGGGCGCTCTGATCTTTCTAGATTTTGAGAAAGCTTATGACCGTGTACGTCATGACTTCCTCTTTAAAAGCATGAAGAAACTAGGTTTTGGTCTTCATCTCATAGAATTAATTCGCAAACTTACTACAAACGCCTCCTCACGGATTCTCATTAATGGCCATTTTACAAAAGAAGTTTCCATTGAGCAATCCGTCCGCCAAGCACGTCCTCTGTCAATGACTTTGTACGCCATTGCAGTGGAGCCGCTCCTGAACAACTTGTCGCATAGCGGGATCGGACTTAGCGTCGAGTCTGTCACTATCCCATGCATTGCGTATGCTGACGATGTATGCGTAACTGTGTCATCATCGCAACAACTTCTGTCAGCGGAAACTCTTTTACAAACATTCACGTTTCTTTCAGGAGCAATACTCAATAGAACTAAAACCACAGCTTTGCAGATCGGTGGCGGTATCGGAGACATATCCCATGTTACCTGGTGCAAGGTCAAGGATTCTCACACAACCCTCGGTGTTACTTTTGTGGCCAAACCAGACAAAATCCTGACGAAGAACTGGTCACACATGCTTAATAAATTACGTGCTGCTTTGATACTTCACTCCGACCGTGACTTGAACATACTACAGAAAGTTAAGACCATCGAGATCGCCATTACGAGCAAGATGACTTATTTGGCGCAAATTCTTCCAATCTCCGACCATCTAGCCAAGAGTATACAACAAGCGTTATGTTGGTTTCTTTTTAGGAGGCACATTTTCAAAGTTCAATTCGATACCTTAACCTTACCTTCGTTCAAAGGTGGCCTTAACCTCATTAAAGTACACAAAAAATGTGTCACCCTGCTCCTAAATCGCATCAGGAAGGAGTTCCGTACCTGGAGGACCAGTATCATCACAAACCTCATTCAGCGGTGGAAGCCTCATAGCCTTGACCCACCCGTTAATATCGCCGGCATTCCACTTTCTTACCGACATGTGCGACTGTACTACATGAAAATGAGCTACATTCGACACAACTTCGTCGATAACGGAAGCCTGACGAACAGGAAGCTTTAAGGCCTTCTCACGACAACAAACCACAGGAATCGTCTCGAAGAAAAACATCCACATACACACTGGAGTATAGTATGGCGGAATGTGCACAGCAACGTGTTACCGTCAGGCGTCATAGCCGACTGGTATCTAACAGTCAACGATAAAATAGCAACGAATGAAAAGCTACATAAAATTGGCCCAACTGTGACGCATGCGGAAGGGTCGATACTCTTCTTCATAGGTTCACGTGCGGACATGCAGAAGAAATTACTACATTTCTTCGTCAACGATTGTCGGTGACAGACCGTACGACCGCCCTGTGGTGTAGATCTTTTAGAGATCATTCAGCCACAAAAACTGAGATATCCACGAGCAAAAAACAACGCTGCAACGTGGATCATGGGCCACACAGCATCTTTTATTATGCAGACTAGGCATGCTACTTTCCTCGACTATTATTCTTACATAGAAATTGAACACTTTAAAATGAGACAACACTGTGACTACAGGAGGATATTTGGAAATATGCTGAACACCATAATTAACGGTTAAATGCTTCAAATACAATATTTCGGATCGCAGAGGTTGCCAGTGACCTGTATGTATGAATCCCATTTGCTTCCTGGAACTTTAGTACTTGTCGGAATTTTACGATACTATTCAGATGCTCACCAATGCAGAAGGCATTTTTTCTTTCCCATTTTCGATTTCACATTTCCCTTCTCTCGCAGAGCGGCGGAGCAAACTTCCTTCAATTATGAAATGATAGTCTTTTGTGCACCATAAAAATTTCTGTTTACTACTTGGCCCAAAAAAAAAAACAAAAAAAACTCAAGAAGACATTTGATTTCTTATATTGCGCTACGGCAGCCTAGCAATGATATACACTTTGTTCATTCTATTCTTATTAAAAAAAATTACAAAAAAAACAAAAAAAAGTGGTTAGCGTGAGCAGCTGCGGAACGTAAAAAAAAAATTGGTCTAAAAAAAAAAGTGGCCTAGGGGTAGCGTCTTTGATTCATAATCAAAACGTCTTCAGTCCCGGGTTCGATCCCCGCCACTGTCTAAATTTTGATAAATAATCAACATTGGCGGCCGAAGACTTCCAGCGTAAGAAGTCAGCCTCATTCTGCCAACGGCCTTGTCAAACAGGGCGGAGGAGCGGATAGAGGTTCAGGGCACTCTCTTGTCCTAGGGGTGGGAGATTGCCCCTAAAGGCGGAAGAATCAACAATGATCAACGACATGAGGATGCAGAAGGCAATGGAAACCACTGCATTAAAGACACGTAACGTGTATCCACAGGACAAGTTGCCTGCAATTGAAGAAGTGTCATGATGATCTCTCCATTGGCAAAAGATTCCGGAATAGTCCCCCATTCGGATCTCTGGGAGGGGACTGCCAAGGGGGAGATAACCATGAGAAAAAGATTGAATAATCAACGAAAGGATAACGTTCTACGAGTCGGGGCGTGGAATGTCAGAAGCTTGAACGTGGTAGGGAAACTAGAAAATCTGAAAAGGGGAATGCAAAGGCTCAATCTAGATATAGTAGGGGTCAGTGAAGTGAAGTGGAAGGAAGAAAAGGATTTCTGGTCAGATGAGTATCGGGTAATATCAACAGCAGCAGAAAATGGTATAACAGGTGTAGGATTCGTTATGAATAGGAAGGTAGGGCAGAGGGTGTGTTACTGTGAACAGTTCAGTGATCGGGTTTTCTAATCAGAATCGACAGCAGGTATACATACCGACGTCGCAAGCTGAAGATGAACAGAGAGAGAAAGTGTATGAGGATATTGAGAGGGTAATGCAGTATGTAAAGGGGATGAAAATCTAATAGTCATGGGCGACTGGAATGTAGTTGTAGGGGAAGGAGGAGAAGAAAAGGTTACAGGAGAATATGGGCTTGGGATAAGGAATGAAAGAGGAGAAAGACTAATTGAGTTCTGTAACAAGTTTCAGCTAATAATAGCATAACCCTGTTCAAGAATCACAAGAAGAGGAGGTATACTTGGAAAAGGCCGGGAGATACGGGAAGATTTCAATTAGATTACATCATGGTCAGACAGAGATTCCGAAATCAGATACTGGAATGTAAAGCGTACCCAGGAGCAGATATAGACTCAGATCACAATACAGTAGTGATGAAGAGTACGCTGAAGTTCAAGACATTAGTCAAGAAGAATCAATACGCAAAGAAGTGGGGAAGGGAAGTATTAAGGAATGACGATATACGTTTGAAGTTCTCTAACGCTATAGATACAGCAATAAGGAATAGCGCAGTAGGCAGTACAGTTGAAGAGAAATGGACATCTCTAAAAAGGGCCATCACAGAAGTTGGGAAGGAAAATATAGGCACAAAGAAGGTAGCTGCGAAGAAACCATGGGTAACAGAAGAAATACTTCAGTTGATTGATGAAAGGAGGAAGTACATACATGTTCCGGGAAAATCAGGAATACAGAAATACAAGTCGCTGAGGAATGAAATAAATAGGAAGTGCAGGGAAGCTAAGACGAAATGGCTGCAGGAAAAATGTGAAGACATCGAAAAAGATATGATTGTCGGAAGGACAGACTCAGCATACAGGAAAGTCAAAACAACCTTTGGTGACATTAATAGCAACGGTGGTAACATTAAGAGTGCAACGGGAATTAAACTGTTAAATGTAGAGGTGAGAGCGGATAGGTGGAAAGAATACATTGAAAGCCTCTATGAGGGTGAAGATTTGTCTGATGTGATAGAAGAAGAAACAGGAGTTGATTTAGAAGAGATAGGGGATCCAGTATTAGAATCGGAATTTAAAAGAGCTTTGGAGGACTTACGGTCAAATAAGGCAGAAGGGATAGATAACATTCCATCAGAATTTCTAAAATCATTGGGGGAAGTGGCAACAAAACGACTATTCACGGTGGTGTGTAGAATATGTGAGTCTGGCGACATACCATCTGACTTTCTGAAAAGCATCATCCACACAATTCAGAAGACGGCAAGAGCTGACAAGTGCGAGAATTATCGCACAATCAGCTTAAAAGTTCATGCATCGAAGCTCCTTACAAGAATAATATACAGAAGAATGGAAAAGAAAATTGAGAATGCGCTAGGTGACGATCAGTTTGGCTTTAGGAAAAGTAAAGGGTCGAGAGAGGCAATTCTGACGTTACGGCTAACAATGGAAGCAAGGCTAAAGAAAAAACAGAACACCTTCATAGGATTTGTCGACCTGGAAAAAGCGTACGACAATATAAAATGGTGCAAGCTGTTCGAGATTCTGAAAAAAGTAGGGGTAAGCTATAGGGAGAGACGGGTCGTATACTATATGTACAACAACCAAGAGGGAATAATAAGAATGGACGATCAAGATCGAAGTGCTCGTATTAAGAAGGGTGTAAGAAATTTCTGAGGCTGTACGTATGGAGTACAGCATTGTATGGCATTAAAACATGGACTGTGGGAAAACCGGAACGGAAGAGAATAAAAGCATTTGAGATGTGGTGCTATAGACGAATGTTGAAAATTAGGTGGACTGATAAGGTAAGAAATGAGGAGGTTCTACTCAGAATCGGAGAGGAAAGGAATATGTGGAAAACACTGATAAGGAGAAGGGACAGGATGATAGGACATCTGCTAAGACATGAGGGAATGACTTCCATGGTACTAGAGGGAGCTGTAGAGGGCAAAAACTGTAGAGGAAGACAGAGATTGGAATATGTCAAGCAAATAATTGAGGATGAAGGTTGCAAGTGCTACTCTGAGATGAAGAGGTTAACACAGGAAAGGAATTCGTGGCGGGCCGCATCAAACCAGTCGGTAGACTGATGACAAAAAAAAAAGAAAGACCTCTGAAGAAGGCTGTATTATTATTTCAAGATGTTAAACATGGCTGAAACAGGAACTGTTGAAATAGTTCACGGTAAATGATGACAGCCAAAACTGTTTTGCTTGTCATCATTTGCCGTGAACTTTATTATTATAGCAGAACCATGGTCAAGGCTTAAAAAAAAAACATAATTTAGTGCAACTCTGGAGTGTTTTTCATTTGAGACACTGTATCAGAAACATCAAGTGTATAAGAATAATATGTCACCTACTCCTGACGTAGAGGCAGAATCAATCCCATTTCACTATTTCTGAGGTGCTATTGCAATAAAGAAGGGCCTTGGCAATACAAATGCGAGTTCAAATGCGGAATAGCAATGGGTTGATGTGTGAATTCGAATTTGTATAGGGGAGGCAGACGTACTAGGGTAGTGTGGATGTGTTCGCTGGAGTGGCAGTGTGGAGAAACAGATGGCACGACTGTTTTGAAAGCGGAACAGCTGGGTTCGACTTCAGGTGCTGATCAAATTTTAATCATTGTTTCAGCCTACATCATTATCGTATGTTTAAATCAATTATGCATTAAAGGAATGACAAAAAATGGCTCAAATGGCTCTGAGCACTATGGGACTTAACAGCTGAGATCATCAGTCCCCTAGGACTTATAGCCACTTAAACCTAACTAACTTACGGACATCACACACATCCATGCCCGAGACAGGATTTGAACCTGCGACCGTAGCGGTAACGCGGTTCCAGACTGCAGCTCCTAGAACCGCTCGGCCACTCCGCCCGGCAAAGGAATGACAAACCATTCTTGAAGTCGTATGTATAATTGCGCCAGAAGACCATAGTGGTTTTAGGAACATGACAGCTAACGACGTTGATGCCTTCGCCGCAAACCTCTCCTGACCAGAACCCGATGGAACACAAACCCACAAATTACCGACCCCCAAATTGCAGGGAGCCTCCTGAGCTGTGTCTAGACATCTGGTTTCACATACCTCCGGCAAACGACCAAGAATCGTTGGTTTGTAGCGTTAGTGTGTGTGTGTGTGTGTGTCTGTGTGTGTGTGTGTATGAGTGACAGAGAGAGAGAGAGAGAGAGAGAGAGAGAGAGAGAGAGAGAGAGAGAGCGAGAAAGTTAGTGTATGTGCTTGTGCTTCAGTACGTGTTACACTTATCCAGAGACACTGTGACAGGTTGTAGATGGTAGTGATACAACTCTAGGGCGAGACCGTCCCTTTGACACGGGCGGCATCTCGAGCCACGCCGGCACCATTGGCCGCGGTGCGGCAGTGTGCGGCGCCAGGGCACACAGCTGTGCTGTGCTGTGCTGTGCTTGTGGCCGCAATTATTAGCAGAGTCAACAGAAAGGCAGCCGCCGCTCGGTCGATCGGCGGAAGTCACGCCCAGCTGGCGGTGCCGCCGTGGTCGATGCCGCCTCACCGCGACGCCAGCCGCCCGTTACATTGACAGCAATCGGGACCAGGCGCTTATATCCACGTAGATATCCTCCTTCAGCCGGAATGCCCATCTGCCGTGACGTCTAGCAGATTTAGTGCAGCGTTCACGTGTCCTCCTGGGGCTTGTAAGACGAGGAGGTGCAAATTGTCGGAGTCTGTGACATTACATTCTTCTTTATTCCGAAGTGAACCGTGAAAATTTACTTTCATAATCCTTTCTTAAAGAATTTACTTTATTTACTGGCGATTCATCAAGAACATTAACACACTATGTGAGCGTGTAAGTAGTTGCCAAGGAGTAACTGATCAAAAACAGATTTAAAATTTATAAAGCAGAAAAGCACCCTCGAAATACGAAGTTGTAATTTAAAAAATGTGAATTTCATTTCTAAAGCCTTTTCAAAACAGTTTTTAAATTATTAGCAGGAAAGCACCCTCGAAATAGCAAGTTACAATTATTCAGAGGCAGAAAAAAAAATTGTTACAGTAGGAGCCTTCGGGCTGAGAAGCTTGCCGCTCCCTTTTAACACAGCCGTAGTCACGACCGCTCACAACGACCTCTGAAAAACTACAGTGGTGCAAATCTGCAACACACCAGATTACTTTAAAATAAAATTTTTAACAACTCACACAAACACATTAACTATGCACCCCGTAAGAGGGATGGTAATGGTACAAACACTCACAGTAAGAACTCATTTTTCACAAAAAGTTTGTTTTTAAAAGGGCTATTACGATGGAAGGGTGGCAACTTTATACAAATGACTAAATAAAACCCATGAAATTCAGACTTACATAAAGTGTACAACACGCTCTACATTACACATATACCGCCTCGCAAGATGATAGGCAAGATAAAAACACATTTCAGAAATTCGGCCCTTACCTTAATTCTATAAATTTGTTAACACCGAATCCGACAAACATGAAAGAGGCAGCTATTAACGTACGGCAGACCGACAGACAGACAGACACTAACTGCCCAACAAATGCGGACGAGAGACAGACGAGCAAGCTGGGGACGAGAGACTGACCAACAACACAAGTAGAATTTAACAAGTAACTGAAATAACATATCACTAATCACTGAGCTTCAAATAACTGCGATATCTGGCGAAGACCTAGCGCAGCATCTCCGAAACGCACTCCCGAACCGTCTGCTGCCAGCCGCTTCAACGGACACAGGAAGGCGCGCCGATCTGCCGTCTCACGGCGTCGCAGCTCGCCCCGGCCAGACCGATGTCGTGGGTTGGCTCCTGTTGCTCTCGTGTCGGCCGCGAAGCCACTACTCCTCGCTATACGGTGCAGCCACTTGACCCACGTAGCGATCTCACATGCGCTGACGCTCCAAGCAGACAAGTCATCTTGCATCCCAGTGTGCGACCGACCAACCGATCGATGCAACCGAAAATGCCCATTGCCTGAGCAAACTCGAGCAGACTGGCGGCCTAACACTTACTACCACTCTGGACGACCGATGCGGACGAGAGACAGACCCAGACTAACTTGGCTGACCAAGTGACCATACTCGCCCAGACTGACAGACTGCCCTGGCTGACCAACTGCCTCCGACTGACTTCATCCGACTCACCCACTGCCGAGCTTTTTTTTTCCTTCATTGTAATTTTTATACCCGTACATAGGTAGGTTGGCAGCAGCATCCTACGCTGCTCTTCAGCCTTCGAGTCGACAATGAGAAAAAACATGAAGAAGTTACATAATAGATATATTGACGGGCAAAAAAGAGTAGAGACAGAAATACAAAACACACAGCCGTTCACACTCGACGAAAATGACAGTGAAACACGTTGGCACAGCGCACAAACACTGATGATTCGACGGCACAGGTGAATGTTGGAGTGTGACGGTGAACACTAACCACAAACACGAAGGCACACACACGAGAAAACGGATGGCGATGATCTCCGGCGCGCGAATGTCGACGTAACGTGTGCGAGTCCGGGGCCTGCCAAGAGGGGAAGGGGGAGGGGGAGAGGGGAGAGCTAAGATGCCAATGGCAGAGGGACGGGAGGAGGAATGGGGGTATGGGGGTGGGGGAAGCCCGGGGGAGGAGTGGGGGGAAAGGGAAGAGGGAGGGAAAGGGAGAGAAGGGAGTGAGGGTGCCCAAAGGAAAAAACAGAGGAGGAGGGAGGGAGGATCAAAGTTGGTAGGGGGGTAGATGGAGGGGAGGAGGGCATCATCAGGGAGGGGGAGCTGGCGGAAGTCACCTTGGGAGGGGGTATGGAGAGTGGAGAGATGGAGAACAGGTGGGACATGAAAGTACAGGCGCGGCCACTGCCGAGCTGATAGCGCTCCTTAAATGCACGTGAACGGGCAACCATTCCCCTCTCACACCAGAGGGAGACACCAAAGCTGTGATTGCCATAGCGGCGCCACCGCCAGAAATGGAGGGCGACTGCTCTACAATGCGCACTGCGGCGCGGTTTTCAAAACAGCAATTTTTACTACGGCTCACGAAGCATTTTATCAGAGACAACAAGGAAGTTCCTTAAGCTCAATGTATGGATTATTATTAAAGAACTAGCTGTTACACGTGGCTGCACTCGCGTATCAATAGCTTTGTTATGATGAGGTAAGTAAGTAAACTACTGCACACACAATAAGTTCAGCTTCCAGCTGCCCTCATGTGTCTTCCTGTTCAGGTAAGTATAGGTCGTGATGTGGACCCACTGCATCGTACACCCCACTCCCAACCGGTCTCAGCGCCGGATGCATCAGTATGAAGAGCATCGCTGCCGAGTAGCGTTCACAGAAGACCATGGGCAGGACCTCGTATATCATTGTGCTACATCGTCTACATTAAGCAACAGGTAGTGTGGAAGTATGGATTAAACACAATGAAGATTATGTAAGTATTCTAGTGAGTACATTTTATAATATCACATAGCACGTATCAACCAATAAAAGCATTTTCACAACATGATGAAAACTAAAAGTCAGACAAAATAGCTTTTTTAAAGACTAAATATTTTTCCCTGATTCGCACTATTTTCTTCAAATCAGTAAGTATTTTGTACCATACTCTTTCTACAGGAGCCTATGTTCTTCAGGGCTCAAGCTACACTATGTGATCAAAATTATACGGACACCCTCAAAAACATACGTTGCCATATTAGGTGCATTGTGCTGCCACCTACTGCCAGGTACTCCATATCAGCGACATCAGTAGTCATTAGACATCGTGAGAGAACAGAATGGGGCGCTCCGCGGAACTGACGGACTTCAAAAGTGGTCCGGTGATAGGGTGTCACTCGTATTATACGTCTTTACGCGAGATTTTCGCCCTCCTAAACACCCCTGCGTCCACTGTTTCCGAAGCGATAGTGAAGTTGAAACGTAAGGGACACGTACAGCACAAAAGCGTACAGGCCGACCTCGTCTTTGACTGACAGAGACCGCCTACAGTTGAGAGGTTCATAATGTGTCATGGGCAGACATCTATCCAGACCACCACACATAAATTCCAAACTGCATCAGGATACACTGCAAGTACTATGACAGTCAGGCGGGAGGCGAGAATACTTGGATTTTATCGTCGAGTGGCTGCTCATAAGCCACACACCACGCCGGTAAATGCCACACGACGCCTCGCTAGGTATAATGAGCGTAAACATCGGACGATTGAACAGTGGAAAAACGTTGTGTGGAGTGTCGAATTACGGTACACAATTTGGCGATCTGATGGCAGGATGTGGATATGGCGAATTTCCGGTGTATGTAGTGTGAACAGTAACATTCTGAGGCGGTCGTGTACAAGTGTGGTCGTGTTTTTGGTGGAGGGGGCTTGCTCCCATTGTTGTTTTGTTTGTCACTATGACAGCATAGGGCTGCATTGATGTTTTAAGATCTTATCGCTTCCCACTGTTGAAGAGCAGTTCGGGGATTGCGATTTGCATCTTTCAACAGGATCGAGCACCTGTTCATAATGCACAGCCTGTGGTGGAGTCGTTACACGACGACAACATCTGTGCAATGGACTGGCCTGCACAGAGTCCAGACCTGAATCCTATGGAACACCTTTGGGATGTTTTGGAACGCCGACTTCGTGACAGGCTTCACCTACCGACATCGATATCTCTCCTCAGTGCACCACTCCGTGAAGAATGGGCTGCCGCTCCCCAAGAAACCTTCCAGCACCTGATTGAACTGATGCCTGTGAGAATGGAAGGTGTCATCAAGGCTAAGCGTGGGCCAACACCCTTACTGAATTCCAGCATTACCGATGGAGGGCGCCACGATCTCGTATGTCATTTTCAGCCAGGTGTCCCGATACTTTTGATCACATAGTGTATGTCGACACCAAATTTCATCGAAATTCGTTTAGCGGGTTAGCTGTGAAAACGTAACAGAGCTAATGTCGCGTTAACAATTCTAGCACGGATAAAACTTTCGCTTACGATGACTTGTTTTTAGTAATCAGATCTTTATGAAATAATGCCTAAACGGTGCCCTAAGTTAGATGCTCTACTAGTTTTGCAGATCAGCATGTTCAAACACAGCAACCGACAGAAACAGCATGTTTCGATAAAGCTTTAAATTTAAATGTCTTTCCTCCGTAATCCCATTTTAATGAAATAAATCTCATACGGTGCCCAGAGCGACGTTCAATTTACCTCTGAAAATAAAATGCGCATTTGCCTCATGGTTCTGACGTCGATGATATTTGGTTTGTGGTGCGATCAGCTGCGCGTTTATCAGTGCCCGTATACATTCCGAATCATTTCACTGTCCGCTCTCTCCACTTTCACTAATGGTGACGAAATATAAGGACAACACAAACACCCAGTCCTCGGGAGGAAAAAGTCCCCGATACAGGCCGGAATCGACCCTGGCAGCCTGTTATCCAGAGGCGGAAACGCTAACCACTAGACCACGAGCTGAGGAATTTCGTAGGTCTGGAGATCTTCGCGTTCAAATAGGCTAAGGGACACGTATGAGGGACTTATAAAAATATTTCGTGCACTGGTTTTGGAGAAACAGACAGACCGACACCAGTCTTCCAGATTTATTATTAGTACAGATGCGTGTAGTCTGACTTATTTGCAGCACAAACCTGTTCCTTCGTAGAGAAGTGCACATGGCTCATTTCAGCGGCAGAGTGATAGCCCAAGGACACCCTCACATGGGGCGAGTGTCTCATCGTGAAGGCGACAGTGTTCTTGGCGCACCATCAGAAATGGTGCTGCATCACACGGAACGTGCTCTTCAACGTTATTTCCAACCGGAGCTACATCAAGCATGCAAATCACGCTGCTGGCGAAAAATGACCTGCTTAAATTGATTACGTTTACCTTCCGCTTACCTATCTGTTAATAGCGTCTGTTATTCATGGACAAGACAGTTTTGGTCCCATTGGTATTGCAACGTCAAAGTCATGATTCACTGTGTAAGTCATTTACTCTATCTCTCGCTCTTGATTCTACCTATATTTCGATAATTGAAGTCAACGCTTTTTCTAATGTAAGAGATATAACCTGATAATGTGGCTTCTTGGCTACGAAACCGCTCGTTAATTAAGAATTTACAATAGCAGCTACGAGTTTAATATTTAAGACGTATACTTTTGGCTACGATTGTCCCTCATACGTTAAATCTGTTAGCGATTGTCGAAAATGAGCGAAGAGTTTCGCGAAGAAGGTTCTAGACACATCGACTGACCGAAAAACGTATTTTTATCTAGATCTAAAGGCATTTCTTAGATATCATTAACTCTGACATATCATGGTTTACCTTATCAAATACATCAGAAGGCGCCTCGGCGAAACCCTGTTGTGAGGTGGCGGCGTAATCAACGCCCCCCCCCCCCCCTCCCCTACCCTTTCTGCGCACCATCTCCCATTTCAATTCCATGTTAATATAAAACATCCTCAAGTTTATGCGATTTCCAATCCTTTTTACATTCAATTTCCGTTTTCTGTCAGCAAGTGAGTGGCTGTGAGATTCAGATGTGAAGGTTCTTGATTAATCTCTTTTCTTAATTTTATCTTGAATTTAAGATTCTAACTGTGCATGCGTCACTCTGGGGTAGCTATTTGGGCAGGGTTCGGTATACTCAGCTCCCTTGTGCGAGATGAATTGGAAAGTAATTCGTTGTCTGTCACGTGGCCAGCAAAGCGATGCTTGCACGTGTGGCACTAGGAGTTGTGAAGTTGGCTTCACACAACCAAAGGGCGGCCGCCGGGGATATCGCCGGCAGCGGTATTGTCTGTGCTTGGTTGCACCGGTAGGCCAGTTCTTCCCTCAGACGCAAGCACAGGAAATGCAGAGGGATGGAGCTAGGACGTTAGCTTTCAATTGCACAGGCTGAATGAGTAGGCGAATGTTAATGCTGGTTTCGAGTCTCGCCCAGAAAGGAAGAAAGCGACTGGGAGACCTACTGCCTGATAGCACCTTCTTCAGACTTGGACAACCATGGTGAACAACAGAACAACCTTTTAGACTTCAATGTTGTAGGGGTCCACAGCTTCAGCGTGTTTCGAGAATGAAAGCATGGTCCAAGTAGACAGTGCAACAGACCAGTTTCAAGCTGCAAGCTTTGGATATGAACTTGAAAATGACTCATGGTTGAAACTGGCCGACTGCATGAACAATAAAAAAAAAAGCTTGCTTGGAGCATGTTTACATTCTCAGAACCAAATAAGGTCCTTGCCACTAGGCTCAACTCTTTTGGATGAGGAGAGATGGATTTTGGGTACAGTATCCATCTTAGGCGAATGTGGCGAAGCAAGCAGGGACCGTTTTACTTCCCCTCTTGTTTTACCATGTGTCTCCTTAATTTCATTTTTTCATCTGTGACTAATTATCATTAACATACATGAGTATAATGGGCATTTTCATAAAAGAGATGGTTGGCCCTCAGTTTTAAAGAATATAGTACCAGATCTAATTTTGTGCTTAGTTTTATGTATGTAATTGATTTGCACATTTGTTTTGTCTATTCCTAGTTACTATATTTTGTCATAGGGTGATATCAGTAATCGTTTCGTAACTTAAATTCTATTGTTGACTTACAAGCAAATATAAATTTTGTACGTTTGAAAGGCAAAACACTGGCGTTCTTTAAACATGTATTTGGCACTGTTCTAAAACATGTTAGCAAAGCCAGCTCTTAATTAATTCCAAAATAATAACCAGTTTTGTCAAAAGTTTTGTCTGTATAACTATATCTGTTAATTTCATCATTTAAACAAATCATTAGGCCTAACGTTTGTACTAGAAGAAATTGTTAAACAGATGGAATATTTCGATGTATTTAGGTAATTGAATAAGTTATATTTTAACTGTAAATTTTGTAACTTTAACATCGAACAATGTATAGTTTCAGTACCTGTTATTGAGATGTTATATAAACTCCCGATTTTTGGTCTCGAGACAGTCAGTTCACATCCAAGTTGCAGAAGAGGAACCTGCATTGTTTAGATCAAGAGCAGGGCAAAAATTTAACTGTGAAATAAGTGTAACACAAATAGGCTGTGTCTTAAAACAATGTAGTGTCTTTTTAATATATATTGTATTATTGTGCAAGAACTGTGAATTGTGTGGTTCGTTTTTTACTTCTAATAGATATTCAACAGTAAACTATCTTAGCAGTATGCTGATGTTTTCCCTGCAACCTAGTAATGAGGCTTATCAAAGTTAACCAATAGTGGACTGGTCATATTAACTGTGGATATTGGGGAGTTGTGAGCAGTGAAAGTAAAGAACTGTGAAATGCAGCTGTGCACCTATCAGCTACATCATTTACAGTAGTCAGTATTGAACTTCAACCCCCCATTTTTCAGCCAGTATCATAACACAGTACCTCGAAACCAAGGACCATCAACAAAGAAATAAAGTAAGCGAACGTCACATATGGTGCCCTTCTGGGTGGGGACTATTTTATGTGGGCACAATAAAATATGACTCATGAACTTTGAAAGTGAAATCAAGAGCAGTTTACAGTACAGTGATTTTAACGACGGAGATGCAACAGCCAATTGGCGCTTGTGTTTCATGGCCACAATGTGACAGGAGCCAATCAGCGAGTGGGTTCTATGGAAGTAGCCACTGAGTACAGGAGCAGCCAGTCACCACATAGGTAAGCAAGACGCCTCACTGGGAGACTTACATCTTGCAGCAGCCATACAGATGATGAATTGAGATGACAACCGCAGCAGCAGCAGCAGCATGAGACGAATGAATAAGAATAAGGTAATTTCATAGCAAAAGCCGTTTTATATTAAGTGATACACAATGAGTGGTCTTAACGAACAAGACAGTGTGATAGGAGACAAGGGACAACAGAAGACTGGATCTGTAGATGATAGTGGCTATAAATCGGACATGAATGAAACTTAGAAATGGTGGGGACGAAAGTCCTATTGTAGATGAAATGATAAAAGCGTCATCTACAGTGTATGGTGCAATGGGCGAAAACAGTACAGAAGTGTATGAAATCGTTAAGGCTAAGGGGGAGGAACCTAGTAGCGAAAGTCAGCAAGGAGAAAACTTTATGGCAGACAGAAATGTGAAAGAGATGTTAATACAAATGGTGAGTAGTTTGAGTAATATGACTAGGAAAGAAGACAATAGTAGTATGAAAGAACAAATTAGTAGGGGGGAAAATAGCATGAAAGAAGACATTAATAGGGTGGAAAAGAAAACTGTGCAAAGGATGAACTGAAGAAAGAAATTAAAAAGCACATTAAGGAAGTCAGCTCTAATCTTTCACAAATAACTAACAATCTTGAGGCGGAAGCTCAAGGTTGGGATGAAAAGATAAAGAAAATAGTACATAACACTAATGAGTATTAACATTTATGAGTAATAAATGTGTAGAAGAGAGAAAGGAACTCTCTGATGACTATAGTAGGAAGGTGGTGGCTCCCGAGAAACAGCGTAAAGATGAAGGCAAAACTGCCAGGAAATTTTGTGCTGAAAATAGGGTTAAACTTGTGAACCAGATCAATCAGATTAAAAATGACATTCGGACGTAGATAGAAACCACGTGTGCAGTAGTGTTAGAGGAAAATCTGGTAGAAGTGAATAAAAATGTAGATTCAGAACTTGCTGAAATGGAGAAAAAGATGGAAGAGGCACAAAATATAAAGTATAGAGTATGTTGCGCCCCAAACAGTCCTTCATTTCTTAGTCATAAGAAATTTTGTAATTTTGAACCATATTGGAAAGTGCATCCTCTGGATTTCTTTAGGGAATTTAATAATTTGCCAGAAATATGGAACGACAAGAAGAAAATCTTATTTGTGAGAGGCTTTTTGAAAGGGGATGTTTGTGGATGCGCAGCTCAGGTAGTTGATAGCTATACTTCTGGCGAAGCTATGAGAAAGCACGTTTAGATGAGTATTGGACCAAATAGAAGCAGCAGAGAATTTTGAGTGAATTTTGGTGAGGAGAGAGATTTGACTCTAGGAAGGATACTGTGGAACGTTTCTATCAGCTTTGTATAAACCAACTGAAATATTTGGACAAAGACCTAGGTAGTGAATAAATAATTATGGTTTCCGAGACTAAGTTGCTTCAGAAAAAGAATAGCTTGTACCTGCCCATAGGGGCAGTATTGGTGATTTCTTGAATTATATGGATAAATTGCAGAGGGTGAAGCCCTCAGTGGAATTTCGACGACAATAATCAATCAGAGGGAGACTTTCAGGTAAACAGGATGAACAGGACTAATTACAGTAGAAATTCTAGGAATAGTTGGGTGGAGGATAGCCAGAATGGGCACAGAAATAGTAGGACAAATTCAAGTACAAGAAATGGACGGGATGATTTTAATTCTGGATCAAACCATTTAAACTTGATAATGCTCCAGTTTTGGCTCGCACTAGAGCAGGTAGTGATGATGAACCACTTGTATTTAAATGTGTTGTAATCACAGGTAAGGGTAATCTAAATGGTAATGGTAAGATGAGAGTAATTTCTAATTCTAGTGAGATGTTGAATGATAGTGTGGATAGAAACGTTTACCCATAACTTACTATAGCAAAATTAGGTGATGAAATAGTATGTGTTGCTGTTGCTGAGGTTATCCAAGGTGTCAAAATGGATGGTAATTTTTAAGAGAATGTAAGGATTTCAGGTGATTTGCTTTGTGGTCTAATACTTGATACAAGGATCAACTAATTAGCCAAGTATTTGGGACTAATTTCTTGTGTAATTAACAAGTAGGGGGTTCAACATTCTGTGTTGGATTCATTATGTTGCGATAATAAGTACCCCAACTGTCTGCATCATTTTTCGTGTTTCCTGACGCATTGAAACTCTCCTCCTATCTTATCTGTAGTTTGTAAGCGAATCAGAAACATTCTACATTGACTTTCATATGATTTTGTACAACAGGATACTTTATTGTAAGAATATTTTAGAAATAGTTTTTTCCTGTATTACTTATAGGTATTATGTTATGTTCGTCATAAGTAATGGAAGTATAAGAGGATGGAAGAATGAAATGAACAAAGTAAATTGGTGTCATGGTAAAAGAATTTCTGTCAAAGAGGTAAGGTAAACAGAAAATGAAAGGTGTAAGCATATGTGGAGGAGACGGTGCAGATTATCTGTAAGCTATAATTCACGTCTTTAGTAATCAGCTCATGTGTGAAATTAGTATGATTTGGTGCAGCAGCAGAGGAAATACACAGTAAAAGCCATATTCAGTACTAGGTCTTAACATTAATTGTGGTGTAATGGAAGTGTGTTTAGTGCAGTCACTATGTGGAAATAAGTATCTACTCATAGAAGTGTCATGATACAGTATCATCTAACACTGAGGACATAAAATTTTAACCATGGTTGCCTGGAGTAATGTGCGTAGAAAGAATAAGCAAGATTTGTGTGTATATCGCCCTTCAGGCTACAATCTCAAGCAACTTAATGGAATACAGTGAAATAATAGTTTTCTAAGCGATAATATTGTCTGATCAGTAATGAGAGTTAAGTTTGCCTTAACATAAGGATCTGTTACTGTGGAGTGTTTTTCGGTAGAATCAATTTTGCTTTAGATAATCAGAGCAGGTGTTTATTTATTAGATAAGGAAACAATAATGAAATAAAAAATAATGAATAATGTTAGGGTCTTAATTGTTAAAGAGCATGTCTCTGCAGTAGGGATATTTTTTGAGAATGCACTCCTCTAGATAAGGAGGTAAGAAAGGTAAGTAAAATAATAGAGCTGACAGACATTATTGAGTAATGAAAAAGATGACTGTATACAAACAAATGTGGTGTAGCTGTATTGAGGATCTAGATTTTGGACTAGGCAACATTGGGTACTGTATATTCAGTCGTGCACGGCTCGTGTTCATGCCACTTGTTGTTTGTCATCTACTACTACGGTGCTGCCGCATCATTTTCTTATTCCATTTACTGGCGACACTGATTTTCTGCCTTAGTTGCCCGTGTGCGGCAGCAGCAGCGCGTATCGATCAGTGCTATGTCGTACAATCTCCGGAGCGACCGATAGTATTTCCGGGTAGTCGTGTGTCTGGCAGTCAGTTGGAGTCGGACCAGCAGTGCAGTCGGGACGCAGCAGCAGTTAAGTCGGGGACGGACCGCCAGCGAGGCCAGTGCTCGCCAACCGCTGGCGACACACGTGAAGTGTCCGACAGAGGGAGATTGGAGCGGGACCACCGTTGGTCGTCGTTCGATTGCCATCGCATCGGCCGACGTATATTTGGTCCTTTCACCGTTTCCGGGCCTGGGCAGTCCGTCGGTTGGCGTGGAGAAGCAATGAAGTTTCTGTCATGCATACTCTGGCCGACACCGCTGGCGGTCTGCACCTGGCGTTGGTGTGTGAGGTGCTGCTTGTGGCTGCTACGAAGTTCGTCGCCCACCGATATTGGACACGAAAGTTGAGTCCTCACTTAACCTACTATCGAGCCTCAACTGTTTACATTTCTTCGTTTGATATTGGTTGTCGCTTTTGGGACACTCCCATGAGCAACAACGTGTGTGTATTCAATCGGCTAAGATTCCAGTCGTCTTCCTGTGGAGTTTAACGTGACTTAATTTATTCCCTGTTGTCGAAGTTTACCAGCGGTATCTTCTGGCTTGTGACCGTGGACGTTCCGATTACCTGCCCTGGTCGTTGACGTAATTTTAGGCAGTGTATTTTCCTCGTCTTGTTATTGCTGTCCAGCGCGGCGTGTAGTTCGACAGCTGAGGTGTTGTTGGTCGTTGTTGGCGCCAATATTCTATGTGTCGTTGTATTGAAATCTTGTGGTCCTTTTGCTGGTTGCGTGGAGCGGAACTGTTCTTGTTCATTGGTCGGTTGGCTATCTGTCGGTTGGGTTGCCTTCAGGTTAAGAAGTCGTTGCACAGGCTGCCTGTCTCACGTAAATGGGCGTTAGTGTTACAATCCCAGGCTGACCCTTGGAAACTTTTGAGCGCCATTCCTGTGTGTAATACGTAGTAATTTCCCTGTTTGTGCTCCAGTTGACGTGTGGCCTTCAGCAGAGTTTTAATGTCTTTTAAATTAATGTTCTTGCCTTTCCCTTAAGGCATAAAATTGTTATGTTTTTGTTTTAAGATAAGGCCTTCCGCCTTTTGATTGAAATACTTCTTATTGCTTAATATGTGATCTCCTGCCAAGTTCCATTGAAATTAAATTGATAAGGCCTTTAGCCCGTTTTGATTGAAGATTTAGAAAATATTCTTGGGTGGAACCTCCAGAAGAACCGCATATTTCAATTTCTTGCTTAGGCCTTGTGTCTTGGATTTTGAGTGTGGCCTTCAGCCAATCTAAGGTCAATCAAAGGAGGTCGATTAAAGTTTTGAGTGTCTTGCATCGTTGTTGTAATATTGTGTGTTGATGAATATGGTTTGTATGTTGAGTGAAACTGACAGCAACTTATTTAGGCCCCACTCCACAACTTAATGCGCTCTGTCCTGCTAGCCCAGACATTTCATATATATTGTGCAATTCAAGACACTGCAGCTGGGAATGGGAGTTTAACAGAAAGAGCAATACATCAGTGAGGTACAAGTCATATAATGCTGCATCATTCGATCTGTAGGTTAACAGAAAACTTCTATTTGTGTACTGAGGAATTATGAGCTGAAAGTGGTAATACTGGAACGAAGAAAAGTAATTTTGCTGATTAACTCATAACAGTGGTGCTAGACTGATTTGAGTATTTCTGACAGGTCACCTATTTGGTAAGATTTTGTGAGGATTTAATTTTCTGGGTGAATGAGAGTAGAGCTCCGAGTTGAG
Source organism: Schistocerca americana (assembly GCF_021461395.2). Classification (NCBI taxonomy): domain Eukaryota; kingdom Metazoa; phylum Arthropoda; class Insecta; order Orthoptera; family Acrididae; genus Schistocerca; species Schistocerca americana. The sequence continues at coordinate 719,807,157 of NC_060121.1, read as the reverse complement.
TAGAGAAGTGGGGCAATGATTGGTACAACTTCCACCACTTTAACTTTGATTTGAGTAGTAATTAACTTATGTGATGGTGACTCTACTCTTTTTTTCATAACATAATGATTAGTAAATATATGCTACTGCACATCTTGAGTTTCTGCTAGACGTAATGTGAATACACATATCAAAAGAAGTTTTGCATCACCTCAGTTCCGAGAGTTCCGGAACCTGTACAGAGAATTGGAATACAGATCCACATAAACATCATTTCCGCCTTTTTTATTGCTCATGGAAAGACACGTTGCATGTTGTACCACCATACAGCGAGACCTTCAGAGGTGCTGGTCCACGTTGCTGTACACACCAGTACCTCCAATACCCAGCATCATTTATAGTAGCTAGTACTGAACTTCCATCCCCCATTTTTCAGCCAGTATCATAACGCAGTCTGTCGACACGAAGGACCATCAATGCTGAAATAAAGCAGGTGAACGTCGCACGAGGACGAATCTGATTGACGCTTTCCGCTTGGACAGGCGGGTGGGAGCTAAATTTTATTGCAAATTACTTTTGTTGGAAGCTAGGTCTGGCTGCTGCCCAGCGAATGTTCGGGAGTGTGGCGAGGAGGCAGTGCTCAAAGGCTCTGTGTAGAGTAGCAGTACTGAAGTGGCATAAATTTGGCGCAGAGTCTCTGTAGAGGGAGGGCCCAATGTTAGAACCTCGTCAGCTATTTGTTCCATAGTTCTTCAAAGATGAGGGACCGGATGTTCGGATCTCGATCGTCTGGGTGTGCGCTGGACGACGGTGGCGGACTGCTGGAGCACAAAATATGCGTCCGGTAATGGCGTGTGAGGCAAAGGCAACAACTGCAGCCGCAACCAGACGCCTGCTGCTGTGCCCAGCGAGTCAGCCACGTTATGAACTATGCAATGTGAAGCACTGTGTACACTTCAGAAGGAACAAAGATGGATGTCAGATTAAATAACATCGAGCAAAATCAACTGCCTTATGAGTAAAGGATTTGCCGAATGGAAGAAAAATCTCTTGGATACAGAGCATGGACTGAGAATAAACCGGAAAAGAGAAACGTAGTGAGGAGTAGCAGAATTGTGAACAGGGAGGAACTTAACATCAGCATTAGTGATCAAAAATCAAATGAAATTAAGGAATTCTGCTTCCTATGCAGCAAAATAATCCCCGGAGAACAGAGAAAGGAGGACTTAAAAAGCAGATTAGCACTGGCAAAAATGGCTTTCCTGACCAAGAGATCTACTTGTATCAAACATAGGCCTTAATTTGACGAAGAGATTTCTGAGAATATACGTTCGGAGCTAGCAATGCATGGTACTGAAACGTGGACTGTGGGAAAATCGGAACAGAACAGAATCGAACCATTTCAGATGTGGTGCTACAGATGAACATTGGGAGTTAGGTGGAAAAAAAAGCAGTGGTGTAACGAGTCAGACTTGTGACATTGTCTACCGTAGTTTCGAAGTCACCAAACAGTTCCACTTCTTTAATTCACCCACTCTCTTTCCTCCACTACTCACGAATCAATGTCAGTATGTAGCTGGTTCTCTCGATCGTTGGGCTTATATGATTACATGCATGAAGCCTTTGAGACCGAGTCTTCATTCAAGCGCATGTGACGGTTGTAGCGACCCCGGATTTAATACTGTTGTAACTGTTTGATAGAATACAGCAGAGAAACCTGGCTCAGGCTCAGTAATTCAGATTTCACCTACATTATTCTTTTTCCGTCACCATCTGTCATAAACTAGTCGTTATGACCATAATGAATTAATAATTAATTCACACCGTACTAACTTGCTGGCATTTCCCCTTCTGTAACAGACTTGTTACTATTACGATTATGGGCACCCCTCCGTCATAGAATACTGAATGATAAGTATTGAGTTTTATGTTGTGTCAATGACTAGCAATGTTTATAGTGCTACTCTATAAAGATACACTGCCCCTTGTTCATTGGTTCCACTACAGCGTCCATTTTCTGGCTTCTCCACAAGTAATGTCTTTATTTACGGCATCACTTCAATTCGATGAGTTGCTTTTAGGGTTCTGATATAATTCCATCGCAGTTAAAGGCGTTGAGCAATAGCATCAAGGGTACTTGTGCAAATTACGGCGACCTAGAACGAGGTGTTACGATCGTTTAATTATTCTGGATAGTGGGGAGTAAGATGTCGTAAAACATCGTCAGCACTGATCATTTGAGCGAAAGCTGATTTAAGCCCTCTTCATATAGGACATTAATGCTAGAGACGTCGAAGGCTATTTCACGTTAGCCAGACCTATCAGCGACTGCGTAGAATTTCCTAGAACCAGCGGGCTCGTTATATTGCTCTTCATCAGGACCTTAAAATACAAGCCCTCAAAGTCTCGGTTATTAGAAGAATTTTATGTTCTTCTTTATTGAAGTAGTAAAAATGGTATTTCGGAGGATGTTATTGCCTCAGCAATTATCCCAAAATTTTAGCAGATCGGACTCTATAAAAGTGGAGCTCTGCTTTATATGATATTCATTGCACGTTAACAAATTTATGACTGCTCACATATACTAGGTTTTCACAGTGGTGTAGGGCATTAGCTAACTTCTAGAACTTGCCTCCTGGCTAACGGTACAGGAATGAACTAGTAATACAGTAAACGACGTACTTGTATGCTTCACTGATCGTCAGCTGTGACTCCGATAAAATAATGAGACTGATTAATGAAAAAATATGCATCATACAAGACAAATTGTGCGTAAAACGTTAACCTATTTTGGTCAGCCGAAGCCACTGAACCATTGGAGTGCATAACAGCAGACCCAAGTCAGCTGTATCGAGCCATGCAGTGTAAATAATGTCTGCCGCAAGTATTTAACTAGGAAGCGGAAAACATATCCGTAGTAATCAACAGATTAAAGGCTTTTAATGATCTGTAGATGACGCTACGCTCGAGCTTCTTCAGAAGTGTAGACTACTTGAAGCCGTTACGCTTTACTGTCTCACTTTCAGTAATTTACGTAATTATCAGTCCCAACTGAAGAAACTACGGATCCGGGAATAACACTTCGTTGCATTTTGAGTGTTTGGAGAAACTGTCAGTACATCATTGAATGTTCAGTAAAGACGTTTACGCCCGGAAGTTACTAGTACACTTAAGGGAACGAAGTAGTTGGATTGCATTAGGGATACAAATATGAGTGGAATGTTCACCAACTTCTTGCTGTTTAATTACCTCAATCTAAAGCTACAAACCATTCTTTTTTATGGGACAGCCGCAACTGTACAAGTACATTCTGAAAAATGAAGAAACCGCAGGACATTTCGGTGAGGATGATTTCAGATGATTAAGTGATTTTATTTGTCTTGTTCTCTTTTAATTTGTTTTAATTTATAAATTTTACACGAATAATTCCCTACTTGATATTCCATACTTGGATCGCCTCCAATTCGCATGTAACAGAATATTTTCATTCTTACAGTTCTGCACCAGATGTGGAATTTTAAGTGTTCCGAAACCGGCTGTGTACACGAGAACAGGTTGTGGATTAAGCAACAAGCAATGGTTCTGCGATATCTTCATTTAAAAAAATCTAAAGGTATAGCGAACAACAGACATTGCTGGAACATGATCATTATGTGAAATACTCGTGTTGATCGCAGTCTCAGAAATTCAGAAGTACTCACTACTGGGTTGAAATTGGTGGGAGATACCTCTGCAATCACATCTTGCTTCATGAATTTAGATTACATAGTCATTAACATGGACTTTAGAAGTCAAACTACGTTTATAATTAATACAGAACTTTAGCAGGTGGCAGTATGTTGGTTAGACGAGAATTGAAACTAAATCAAACGAGATACAAGTGTGTTGCCAAAGGCGGATAAATTGGGTTCAAGATGAAGAAAGGAGACAATCACTAACAACGCTCCTGATGTTGAAATCATCTCACACGAAAGAAGACCGCTAATTTTAAAATTTAGAGATAGACGTTCCCTTTCACTCTCGTTTAAGCGACAATGTTTAAAAATGCTCTTGAGGCAGAAAAAATCTACAACGAATTTGAGGGTTTACGTAATATTTAACTGATTCTACCACCGATATGTTAGACCTGGTGGTTGGTAGAAATGGGCGATTACTAGACTAATTTACTCTTCCCCATACAACTCTTTAATTTGATTAATCATAGATATGAACAGCCTAATGTTTGACTGTTTCTACAGATATCTACCTCATCGAGTTTATTATCTATCTTTCCCACTGCGAGTTGTGGAAAATTTCGCTGAGTTTTAACTTGAATTTCAACCATCTCTCCATTCTTTATATTATGTGAGGGCAGCTACTTATTATTACACACCTGAGTTTCATATAATGTTTGCAAATATAACATCTGTTATTTTAGGATGTCTCACTCAATTTTCTAGTTGTGAGTGAGGTCACATAACTTTGTCACCAAAATATCATCTGGTGCATGATCAACATCTAACTTATCTTTGGTATACATTTTGTAAAACGACGTTTGACCACCTTTGTAAGTTTATGCAAATTGTTATTACATTGGTTTATATCGCTGTAGAAATATTGGGGCAAGTAAGATGATTTTGTTTTGGTCAGACCATTGGGGGTTGCTTTGTTACATCAGAATACAAGGGCCTGGCTATCCGGTACTGTCCACAGTGGGTGTGTTGATATTTCTTGCAAGAGGAGACCTTGGTCACTGTGAGGTCAAGTCATGTCTTACAAGACAGAATGGGAGCGATGTGATTGTGAGTAGATAAATTAAGTTCCAAGTTACATCAAAATGGGATTCGAAATGGTCTTCAGTTAAACAGCGTGTTCTTGTAACGACTGGAGCTAAACGGTCGCAGACGCCGACACCATTGTCTCGACAGCATCAAAAACGTCTAACTCTTTTCACAACATATTAGCCTGGAAATTTCGTAAGGAACGCCAGCTTACTTTAATTGAGTATTGATAAGTCAATAATAAAGCTAGTCGAGTAAACTCCGAACTCCTTGATCTTCTCAGTAACATAATTCATTGTTATCTGCAGTAGGATCGTGCACCTTTACCATTGTAGTAGAACTGGATGTCGTTGATAAATACCTAACTGTTACTTCCAGACAAAAGATTATTTAAAAATTGTGTCAGTTTCATATTGTTGGAGAACAGTTCAGTAACGTCACAATCCGTCAGAAAAGCTGTTCAATAAAACAATAAGAGATAGCGAAACTCACGGCAGTTTTAATGAAAGTCCTAGCAATGGATCAGTAAAATAATTTAAATGCAATGATTCTGCAAACTAAACGTGTAAATTTTCTAATACTTCATTTCATGGTTGATTCTGTGAAAGTGTTTCTATTTCTTGCTGTGTGGTTCGTAGTGTGGCATTGTAACAGAGTCAAATTTTGAATATTGTCTTTATATGCAACAAGTAATTTATTTCAGATGGTGAAAATCTATAATCTTTATTAATGAAGCTGATGAGTTTTACCTGTCCACATAAACGTCGCTGTGTAGTAAAACTATTTAGAGAGATTGACTATTTAACCATATCAGTAATGGCTGATTTTACTTTTCCAAATTACTAGATTTAATTCCATTAGTAATTCAAAACCACCTTTAATATGTTTCTGTTTAGTTTAGAATTAGGACAGTGTTGTTTCGTATGCGGTCGGTTTTATCATCGTATGTCAGGTAACAAAATTTATCTCATTTAATACTCTTCTGATATCCCAAGAGTCTCTGTTACGAGGGCGGACTCGAAAATAATGATTCCGAATTTTTTTAAGTGAAAAATTTTAAAGGCCTTAACATTCCACATCTTTATTCTTCATGTCTACGTATTTATTTCTCAACGTAATCGCCCTGGCAACAACCACGTTTCTCTCACAGCGCCACAGTAGAGTGCTTGACTTCATTGACTGAGCTACAACCTCATCTCTACTTGCACCGCTACATCACGAAAGTGAAGTCCCCGAAAATGTTCTTCAAATTCTGGGAACACCTGATGATCAGTTGGCGCCCAGTCGGGACGGCATGGAGGATAATTGAAAACAGTTATCATTCTGAAGGTCAAAAGGCTCCATCTGTGGACGAACGCTTCTAAATCAAAACTCGATTGTATCACGCTGTTTCTCAGACACCGACATAGTTACGTTCTTCGCCACCATGTTACACGCAACAACTCCCAGTCCTCTACCAGCAGAGGGCTGCAAATATGAAGACTTGAACATTGAAGGTAGAGAATGTTAACAGTATTTGTTTTATTTTAAAAGTCTTAAGAGTTTTCACGTAAGAAATTGGGAGACATTAAATTTCAACACACTCCTTTAAATGCCACACTGGCCTACAATTCATTCGAAAAGGGTTGTGGCGAGTAATGCCTCTGAGAGTTGCGGGGATTAGTTCAGAATTAATTCCCTGCTGTCTACACCTAGCCCAGAAGCTCCTTTTATTCTCTTACATCACCCCCTCCCCACACTGCATTTCAAACAGTTTACAATATATCCTTTGTCGCAGGAATTACATTTTGCTCTTGCTACTGAAGAAGCAACGGAATTGTTTAGATGGCTAGAATGTTACAGAAGTTCATTATAAAGTTATCCAATAGTTATTAACTAGAAGTAAAACCAGATTTCTTTGAAAGAATCATTCAAATGTTAACCGTACTCGAAGCAATAATGAAAGATATTTTGAGTCAATGATGTACTTCTTTTCGCGAAAATATCCGTCAGAATCGTTGCTCAGCGTCCATCTTTTGTCTGCTAGTCAAGTTCCATCCGTGGAGTTGGAAATACTGGAAACGTCCCTTCCACGGTGGAATCAAAGCATTATCCATCCGCAATATCCGTGAGCTATAATCTAACAGACCTAGCCAAAGACGTGAACGCCCCTAACAATGCAAGATTTGTGTGTATTGTCCAAGTACATCTGAGGTCAGATGTTTTGTTTTGGTGACATATTATTACATAATCCATAAAGATATATCTTCCCATAAATTACTCACCGACGGACAATATATATGTAGAGTTAGACAGAGAGGAAGGGGTGAGGGCAAAAGGAAGAAAGAAAGAAAGAAAGAAATCCTCTCACAGAGTAGATTTTGGTGTAGTGTGTGTCTTGAACTGGTGTTAGGTTCATACGTTTACTGCAGAGAACAATCTCTACACAAATCCAACACACTCCTCTATGGAATGCCCGGAACAACAATATGAGAAAGTTTTCTGATTCATGGAATGTGGCTCTCACAAATCTTCTGTAAAAATGTCTCATAGTAAGTTCTTAGTGTAAAATGTACTGTAATTTTTACTTAGCTAAGCAACTGGCATGAGATGTTTCGTACTGGTTAAATCACTAATCGTTTAGTAGCACATGAGCACCTTTTTTTACGTCCTCCGTGTGGATAACCTTTATGGGAAGAACAGCTGTTGGTAAATAAATGTAATTTTGTAACTGTAGATGAAGGACTATGTGCCAGAGAAAGCCCCAAAAACTACCGAACGCCGTTCTAAACCAAACGGTAACTGATGGTCCAGCCAGTTGAGATAAACACGACACGAATAACTCGAAAAGCTACATAGCTATAGCGTGCGGAAACGAATTTTTTGACCTGGATGGTCATAAACCAATATATCTATTTATACTCGTAAATCTGTCGTTTTAATTATTTTTTTGTGTTTCTGCTCTAAAACACAAAGGGCTTGGAGGAGCACCAATACTGATAGACCGCAGTGTCATCCTCAGCCCAGAGGCGTCACTGGATGCATATGAAGGGACGTTGTGTCAGTACATTTCTCTTCAGGACGTTGTCGGTTTTCGTGACCGGAGCCGATACTTCGTAATCAGGTATCAACTGCCTCACAAGGGCTGTCTTAACCCACATTGCCTGCAGAACTCGGCAGAACCGTGCGGCCACCCACCTAAGTGCTAGCCCAGCACGACTGCACATAATTTCGTGATCTGATGGGAACCGGTGTTACCACTGCGAGAAAGCCACTGAATATATGTTTCTCTGTAATTTAAAATTTAAAATTATATTATAAAAAATTTATCTGTCAAATGTCACCATATAATGAAGATGCAGTCATTTACTCGAATTCAGAGGTCGCGTCTTTCGATCACAGCGACTGATATGTGGGACTGGTGAATGTTCTCCTTGAAGTGTGTAAGGCTCCAAACAAAACAGATGTAAAAATCTGACTTCAGATATCATAATTAAAAACGTTCCAAACAGTGTAAATGGGTCGAGGGCACAGGTTACGGAGTGCAGTTAAGTTCGCAAAAAGGCGCGTTCCACTTTGTGCTGTGTGTGTCGTGGCATTATCTTCCTGAAATCACACATCCCGACCATTAATTCGTTGAAGATTTGCCGAAAAGTCTTTGTAATCATGCTGACAGGCCGCTGAGTATTCATAGCGCAGCACGTTCGTATTCTGCGAGTAAGTAACGACCAATAATAAGTTCAAATGTTCAAATGCGTGTGAATTCTTAAGAGACCAAACTGCTGAAGTCATCAGTCGCTAGGCCTACACACTACTTAAACTACCTTAAACTAACTAATGTTCAGAACAACACACACATCCATGCCCAAGGGAACTCCGGAGGGAGGGGCCACGCAAACCGTAACATGGAACCTCGAAGCATGGGGCAACTTCGCATGGCAATGATTGGTACATTCGACAAAACACACCTAAATGAAGTTTTAAAAGAACGAGCATGTCATTAAGTAAACTCTTGAATAGCGCATGATTTGGTTATGAGCGTACAAACGGAATTTTCTCTTGTCAATGAGGAAAACGAGTGCTTCGTGAGGCAAGGTTTCGAGTAACTGTCCAGATGAATTTAGCCAAGGAATAAAATCGCTGTCTCTAGGTTTTTACACTACAGCCAACTTTTATGGGTGGATGTAGAGGTAATAGTGAAGAAAGTGCCTCACAGAGTCATTGGAACGTCACAGGGAAGCTGCGCGCTGGTGTACCAAACGAGGAGATGACAAAACGGACTCCCTGCCCGTTTCGATGATGTGTTGTGCACTCACAGACCATTTATTATTTCTTGCACATTTCCAGAAGTGATAGGACCAACCGAACGCAAACAGCGGGTTCAACTGGTTTTTGGAAAACAACCGACCCAGTCGCTAATAGTAATACTTATCGGTTGAATTAGTCATTCAGTCTTTTGAATGAAACCAGTCTCCAGGAGGTATCTAATGAAAACATTATTTATTTGTAACCTCTGCTACCAGTCGCCGGCCGGAGTGGCCAAGCGGTTCTAGGCGCTACAGTCTGGAACCGCGCGACCGCTGCGTTCGCAGGTTCAAATCCTGCCTCGGGCATAGATGTGTGTGATGTCCTTAGGTTAGTTAGGTTTAAGTAGTTCTAAGTCCTAGGGGACTGATGACCTCAGAAGTTAAGTCCCATAGTACTCAGAGCCATTTGAACCATTTGCTACCAGTCACTTTTTTATTTTTTGTTTTATGTTTCATCTAATAATACAACGCGTTTCGAACATGTTCTGATCATCTCCAGACGTTTATACATACAATTTATACATAAAGAGAAATGTTACTTAAAAATACAAGGAATATCGATACAAAACTATGATAATCGATACTGAATCACATGGTACAAGTTGGGTTGGGTTGGGTTGTTAGGGGAAGGAGACCAGACAGCGAGGTCATCGGTCTCACCGGATTAGGGAAGGAAGTCGGCCGTGGTTCTAATGGAATGTTGTCTACTCCCAGGGCCTTGTTTCGACTCAAGTCTTTTAGTGCTCTGTCAAACTCTTCACGCAGTATCATATCTCCCATTTCATCTTCATCTACATCCTCTTCCATTTCCATAATATTGTCCTCAAGTACATCGCCCTTTTATAGACCCTCTATATACTCCTTCCACCTTTCTGCTTTCCCTTCTTTGCCGAGAACTGGGTTTCCATCTGAGTTCTTGATATTCATACAAGTGGCTCTCTTTTACTCCAAAGGTCTCTTTAATTTTCCTGTAGGCTGTATCCATCTTACCCCTAGTGAGATAAGCCTCTACATCCTTACATTTGTCCTCTATCCATGCCTGCTTAGACATTTGCACTTCCTGTCGATCTCATTTTTGAGACGTTTGAATTCCTTTTTCCCTGCTTAATTTCTTGCATTTTCATATTTTCTCCTTCCATCAATTAAATTCAATATTTCTTCTGTTACCCAAGGATTTCTACTATCCCTCGTCTTTTTACCTACTTGATCCTCTGCTGCCTTCACTACTTCATCCCTCAGAGCTATCCATTCGTCTTCTGCTGTATTTCTTTCCCCCATTCCTGTCAATTTTTCCCTTATGCTGTCCTTGAAACTCTGTACAACCTCTGGTTTACTCAGTTTATCCAGGTCTAATCTCCTTAAATTCCCACCTTTTTGCTATTTCTTCAGTTTTAATCTACAGTTCATAACCAACACATTGTGGTCAGAGTCCACATCTGCCCCTGGAAATGTCCTACTAATTTAAAACCTGGTTCCTAAATCTCTGTCTTACCATTATATAATCTATCTGATACCTTTTAGTATCTCCAGGATTCTTCCATGTATAGAACCTTCTTTTATGATTCCTGAACCAAGTGTTAGCTATGATTAAGTTATGCTCTGTGCAAAATTCTACCAGACGGCTTTCTTTTTCATTTCTTAGCCACAATCAATATTCACCTACTATGTTTCCTTCTCTCTCTTTTCCTACTGTCGAATTCCAGTCACCTATGACTATTAAATTTTCGTCTCCCTTCACTATCTGAGTAATTTCTCTTATTTTATCATACATTTTTTCAATTTTTTCGTCATCTGCAGAGCTAGCTGGCATATAAACTTGTACTACTGTAGTAGACATGGGCTTCGTGTCTATCTTGGCCACCATAATACGTTCACTATGCTGTTTGTAGTAGCTTACCCACACTCCTATTTTTTTTATTCATTATTGAACCTACTCCTGCATTACCCCTATTTGATTTTATATTTATAAACCAGTATTCACCTGACCAGAAGTCTTGTTCCTCCTGCCACCGAAAGTCACTAATTCCCACTATATCTAACTTTAACCTATCCATTTCCCTTTTTAAATTTCCTAACCTACCTGCCTGATTAAGGGATCTGACATTCCACGCTCCGATCCGTAGAATGCCAGCTTTCTTTCTCCTGATAACGACGTCCTCTTGAGTAGTCCCCGCTCGGAGGTCCGAATGGGGGACCATTTTACCTCCGGAATATTTTACCCAAGAGGACGCCATCATCATTTAACCATGCAGTAAAGCTGTAGTTTCCCCTTGCTTTCAGCCGTTCGCAGTACCACAACAGCAAGGCCGTTTTGGTTAGTGTTACAAGGCCAGATCGGTCAATCATCCAGACTGTTGCCCCTGCAACTACTAAAAAGGCTGCTGCCCCTCTTCAGGAACCACACGTTTGTCTGGCCTCTCAGCAGACACCCCTCCGTTGTGGTTGCACCTACGGTACGGCTATCTGTATCGTTGAGGCACGCAAGCCTCCCCACCAACGGCAAGGTCCATGGTTCATGGGCGGAGGAGCATACTGTTATCAACTGTTATTATTATTGTTGCTGTTCCAATATTTGCTTCTTACTGAGTTCTAACAAGTAGCTTTTAGCTTAGCATTTCAACATGTTTATGAGTAGAAATTTACTTCAAATGGTTTAAATGGCTCTAGGTACTACGCGACCTAACATCGGATGTCGTCAGTCCCATAGACTTAGAACTACTTAAACCTAAGGACATCACACACATCCATGCCCGAGGCAGGATTCGAACCTTCGACCATAGCATCAGCGCGGTTCGGGACTGAAGCGCCCAGAACCGCTCAGCCACCGCGGCCGGCAGAAATTTCCTTAATAATGGACTTTGGACTTAGTGTCGGAATGAAAATTCCGAAACGCTCAATGGCAAAGGGATGGAAGAAATCATATGACTGAATAAAAGGTGATTCAAGGTAAATTCGGAGCGATGCATATCATCTGTAGAGGTAACACATATTAAGAAACTGTGTTAATTGTAGAAATTCAAAGAAAATTAACTAATGACGAACATTTGTAGCAAAAGGAAAACAGAAAACTTCCCGCCAAGTGACGGTTGTCAAAAAAAATGGTTCAAATCGCTCTGAGCACTATGGGACTTAATGTCGGAGGTCATCAATCCCCTAGAACTTAGAACTACTTAAACCTAACGAACCTAAGGACATCACACACATCCATGCCCGAGGCAGGATTCGAACCTGCGACCGTAGCGATCGCGCGGTTCCAGACTGTAGCGCCTAGAACCGCTCGGCCACTCCGGCCGGCCGACGGTTGTCAGTATAGGCTTAAAAACGCAAGTGAATAAGTCATAAAGCAGTTGAGAAATGTATCCTATGTACTTTCTGTTCACAATGTCTCACCATATCCTGAAATGCAATTGTCGGTGATGGGTGAAATATCAGCGGGAAGAGAGAGACAAACTTTCAATAAATTCAAGTAATAGGTAATTGTCTATTAATTAAAACAAATATATAATACAGCACCAGTTACCAACCTTTTAAAATGAACCAAAAATTCATATTTAAAGCCATAACTACGAATACTTCGTATTTAAGTAAATAAATACGAGTACATAAATTTGAAACACATGGTTTCAAGAAATATTATTTTTTCAACTCTGCTTGAAATAAGGTTCTTTATTTAACTCTACTGAAGGTTAATGTATAACTGAAAGGGATTTAAAGGTATGTAATCGAAATCACTCAAACCCAAAGGCTCAGTGAAAACATACATGTAACAACCGTAACTGTCAAAGACTTGTCAGTCGGTTTTTCCACATCAAGTGAAACCACTCAAAATCCGGGGACTGAGTAAAAACATGCTCACAGTTTACGTGGCCACAGAGATTAGTTTAATTCGGTTGTTGCATTCGACTGAAAAAAGTTATTGAAACGAACGTCAACGAACTGCCATTTCGGTTTTAAGACGGTCTGTTGCCTCGTTACTAATTTCCAAGGGCCTTGAAGGTATCACTCAAAAAACAATCGATTGTCGTACAGGAACATTACTTCGGTCAAGAAAACTGAAGCATGCATTCAGTGAACGCTGCATGGCGACAAGCGGGTATCCGTTAGAAAAATAGGCCTCTGTGACAAATTCGCATTGTTCCTCCGGCTAATGCATTGTTTCTACTTAGGCAAATGGTAACGAAACTTTCTGATCCACCATTTGTAATGAGGTGATGTCCACGACTCCTTTCACAGCGCACGATTTAAATCAAGAACTTTCGTTGCCGCACATTGTATTTAACTGTTCAGGATGACGCATTATCACACAACAAAGTTTTGTCGTCATCAACTTCATACATTAGCTAGAGAGATAATTTTTCGCCTGCTTATCGTAACAGTATCCACTCGTCCGTAATAGTGATCACGTTGTAGTAAGGTGATTGTTTAATTGTATTCTCACTACCGTGTGATAATTATTGAAGGCTTTGAGCACTGTAGGCAGTCCGTAATGTTCGTCTTTCTTTTCTTGCAACAAGGCTGTGTCTGCAGTTACGCCGATAATTTGCATGGTGTGGTGCGTCGTTGACAGAGTGCTTCACACAAAGGTGACATTCGACATCATCAACACGTGGCTGAATGGCCGTTCGATCATAGCTGACAGGCACATAAACTAACTAAACGCGCTGCACTTGCAGCGGGACCTCCGAAGCTCATAAAGTCGATTCAAACGTGACATAATGGCATGGTCACGTAGTGTGACAGCAGAGGGAGAAACTGCGAATGTGCTCCGTTTAGATGGCAGTGCAGTCTCACTGCATACGACTTGCTTTCATATTTCGCAACGACATAGATCACAAAAAACAGGCTTTCAGTATTATTCAATTATTTTTGTCTCGCTGAAGACATAATGCTACTTTAAACTGGTAGAAACTATCGTCGTACGGACAAACGTAGACAATATCACTGATTTGCGCACTCAGGTCACCATGTAAACATGAGGTATTTAGTTTCATAATTGAAGAAAGCCTTTATACACATGTGTAGATCGAAATACTTTAGCACTTTTCCAACCTCATTATGGAGACTTTGAATCTAACTGAGGAAAACCACGTGGACATCCTGTATATTTTTAACCAACAGGAATTTGTCTTTTAAACGGAGTTTACATTTTACATTAATCAGTTCCATGTGCATATGCACAGGGGCGCTTTCATCTGAAACGGCAAACCGTCTTTAAAAGAACTCAAAAACGAATGCAATAGTGGGACCGTCCTCTAAACGTTTAGAGGATTATTCTTGTAATTCCCTGAAGCGCACAATAAAGTCATCAAAATTCGCGTTCTCTGTAACGCCTGTGAGCTTAGGGAAATCGACGGTGTTTCTTGTTAGAATTTTTCCCTTTAACGATGCCATTCTCTTTTTAAATGCATGCTGGTGAAATCAAAAATAAGTTGTTTTCCAACTTTCAGTATCTTACTGTGGGCCGCGATCAGTCAACTCCACTTAAAATGCGAGTTCTACGATCAAAAAAACATAAGGTTCATTTGCGCAATGTAACTGATGATGCACAACATAGGAACAACAGTTACTGACAGGATCACAGTCAAAGACAGATGAAGTTGATCAGTGATCACCAGGACAGTTTTCACGCTGAAACCCATGCGGTAAGCCATCTTTAATAATAACCACTTTGCTGCTCTTGTAAATAATGTACTTAACGACCGTTTGCGTAACTTACAAGCCACATCATGTTTAAATATAGTGTAGCATGGACGGGAACGAGCACAAGAATTTACCCTGAAGACTTGGCTTCTAGGCTACGAAACCGATCGCTAAATAAATTGTTTACAGGATCAACCAAGCGGTTATTATTCTAGACGTCTACTTATTGCTGTGGTTGTCCTTCATACAAGCTAGTGTCATCTAATAAGTCTGGGTTTCAAGCACAACGTATATTGCTTGGGTCTCAGCCACAATGTATATAGCAGTGAATGTTATGTTTTAATTTTTGGGATGGAGTTATTACTGTTATACGTCTTGGCATGTGAATTCATTTTTATGTAATATTAGCTGAACGACCGGCCGTGCCAGTGTATGTATTTGTTTCATTTCTGGTAGGCCATCTCCTCCATCCTCTCTCTCTGTCCATCTTTTCATCCCCTTCTCCCCCTTCTCTTGGTTCGCCTCCTCTGTCCATCTCCTCCTGCCTCCCCTCTGTCTGTCTGCTACTCCCTCTTCTCCTTGTTCTCTTCCTCCTCCCCTCTCTGTCCGCCTCCTCTTTCCTTTCAGTGTTCACCTCCTCTTCCCCCTCGCCACGTCCATCTTCTTCTCTTTCCTTTTTCTGGCCATCTCATGCTCCACTCCTCCCCATGTGGTACAATGATATATCTTTGTATGTTCATTCAGAGACTCATTTGGATACTGTCTGCTAAATATAGTGCGAGTAGAGTTGTTAGCAAAGAAGTAATACATTTAAATGTCATGACGTCCTGCCTGATGCGTGAAAAGCAAAATTGTAGTAAGTGGTAATCTATTTCTGGTAACCTCTTCCCCTTTCATCATTTTTTGAGGGCTGCAAATGAAAAAAGTTTCATAAAACGTTAAAATTATGTGTAAAGTTTGTCAGTAAGTTCTCTCATTCTCAAACAATGGATGAATAAAATATGGGTATTTCCGGTCTTGACCTATACCGATTTTTGATCCCCATGCAAACCCGAGAGATGTGTAGGTGGTTTTTATCCCCACATTCTTTCCAGATGGCATTAGCTGAAATACGTCCAGTAGTTCCGCAGGTGACGATCATGTATACCCACATATATACATTTTTGGGATATGTGTGGATATCAACCACAAAAAAACAGTGTCACAGAACACGTCATTTAAAAAATGGCAAGTTTCGGCACGTTTAAACGGTTATCATGAGATTATGAGCACCATTGAGCTGCAGGCGGCGGCGAAGTGATCAGATGCATCTGGTCAGAACGTCGAAGTACACATATTTTTTGTTAATTAATACAATGTGGTTACCAGTTGCCTCCTAACATAGTGTCGGACTTCTTTTATTCCCATCACAGTGCAGAAACTCCACGTTGCATAGGCTCAAAATGTCGTTGGAAATACCCTGTGGAAATATTTAGCCACGCTGTCAGCGTTCATAATTGCGAAAGTGTTGCCAGTGCAGGATTTTGTCCACGAACAGACCTCTATATTATGTCCTATTAATGTTCGATGTGATTCACCTTGGGCGATCGGAGTTGCTAAATCAATCTCTCCAGTTGTTCAGAGTATTCTTCGAACCGATCACGAACAATTGTGGCCTGGTGACGTGTCAACTGTCATCCACAAAAAAATCCACCCTTCTTTGGGAACATGATGTCCTAAATGGCTGTAAATGGTCTCCAAGGAGCTAAACATAACAATTTCCACCCAAAAAACGGTTTAGTTGGATCACAGGACCAAGTCCATTCCATATAAGCACAGTCCACACATTTATGGAGCCGCCATTAGCTTGCACAGTGCCTTGTTGGCGACATGGGTCCATAGCGTCGTGGGGTCTGCGGCACATTCGAACGCTACCATCAGCTCTTATCAACTGGAACTCGGACTCATCTGATCAGATAGCGGTTTTCCAGTCATCTAGGGACCAACCGATATGGTCAAAAGCCCATGACAGGCGCTGCATGCGATTTCATGTTGTCAGCAATGGCACTCACGTTGGTCGTTTGATGCCACAGCCGATTGACGCGAGATTTAGCCGCACTGCCCTGACGAACACGGTCGTTGTACGTCCCACACTGATTTCGGCGGCTGTTTCACGCAGTGTTGCATGACGGTGAGCACTGACATCTCGATAAAACGGCGTTGCTGTCGGTCATTAAGTGGAGGCCGGCTGCCACTAAGATCTCCGTGATGGGTGGTAGTGCCAGATATTTGGTATTTACGACACACTCTTGGCCCTGTGTATCTCGTAATATTGAATTCTCTAACGATTTTCGAACTGAAGTGTCCCATGCGTCTAGTTCCAAACGCTATTCCGCGTCCAAAGTCTATTAACTCCAATCGTGTGGACATAATCACGGCAGAAACATAAGTACCACCTGAGTACAAATAACAGCATCGCTAATTCGTTGCTTTTTTATACCTTCTGAACGCGCTAGTACCGCCATCTGTATTTTTGCGTAACACTATCCCACGACGTCTGTCACCTCCGTGTATGACATGGTGTCCAACGTTAATAATGTTCGAGTTGTTAACCTATTTGTGTTTTCGTGCCTTATCTTCAATATCCGTTATTCAATGGGTCTAGCATAGCGAGATCGGGGGTTGGGAGGTCCAGACATTACTAAGATATCGCTACTCTGTGTTCCATTCTTGTTCGTGGATTTTTCTATTTTCATTCGATATATTTTTCGGTGTATCTGACTACAAAATTCTGATAATGAGAATTCCTTTAACTACCATTTTTGAAGTAAGTTATCGGAAGGTTTGGTTAACGAGCAAGTAGGTAAGTATAATGTAGTGAAATTGATTTCTATTGAGATAGTTCAAGCGCTAGATAAGACTATCGTAAATAATGATGCTCAAACGACCTGAAGCTTGATTACGTGACAGGGTGGATGCTATCCAAAGTCAGGCGTTGGTCCAGAACCGGTTCTCCATGTCTGTCTTTCAAGAGACGCTTTTGAAAGCTTCGCGCACATTCAAATGGATATTTGATTCATTTATTCTTAGCAACATGAACCAATTATGTTTTCCAACGTCAATGAACCGGAAAAATTTGTAAATTACGTTTAGGTGCTGCGCACGGTGAGACATATGTATATATTTAGCGGTTTTTTTTTTTTTGACAAATTTCTCCCCACTGATTGTGAGAATGCTCACTAATAGACTATGTTAGGATTACGTAACGTTATAACTGAGGAGTATTCTTGTGCTATGTATCACAATGAAAATAATTGTCTTACCAGTATAATATGTTGTACATCTACACCATGTGATCAAAAGTATCTGGACACCCTCAAAAACATACGTTTTTCATATCAGATGCATTGTGCTGCCACCTACTGCCAGGTACTCCATATCAGTGACCTCAGTAGTCATTAGACATCGTGAGAGAGCACAATGGGGCACTCCGTGGAACTCACGGACTTCGTACGAGGTCAGGTGGCTTGTTGTCACTTTCGTCATACGTCTGTGCGCGAGATTTCCACACTCATAAACATCCGTAGGCACACTGTTCCCGATGTGATAGTCAAGTGGAAACGTGAAGTGACACGTACGACACAAAAGCGTACATGCTGACTGTTGTGGATTGGCAAGAGAGCCAACCCACTATGAGAGGAAGCCGAAAGGCAGGCGTTTTAGCTCACGCAGGTTGGCGTGAGGTCTGGAACAGGACAGGGAAGTTAGACTTTAGCAAAAAAGGACGTAGCTGTTGGAATACTTAACTTTAATCCGTAAATGGTGAACTTCGCTCTTGACGGTATATGTTTTACAGCATCAATAGTAACTGGTAATGGCTCTTTGCTAGGTCGTAGCAAATGACGTAGCTGAAGGCTATGCTAACTATCGTCTCGGCAAATGAGAGCGTAATTTGTCAGTGAACCATTGCTAACAAAGTCGGCTGTACAACTGCGCGAGTGCTAGGAAGTCTCTCTAGACCTGCCGTGTGGCGGCGCTCGGCCTGCAATCACTGATAGTGGCGACATGCGGGTCCGACGTATACTACGGGCCGCAGCCGATTTAATGGCTACCACCTAGTAAGTGTGGTGTCTGGCGGTGACACCACACTGACCTCGTCTGTTGACTGACAGAGACCGCCGACAGTTGAAGAGGGTCGTAATGTGTAATAGGTAGACATCTGTCCAGACCATCACAGGAGTTCCACACTCCATCAGGATCCACTGCAAGTATTATGTCAGTCAGGCGGGAAGTGAGAAAACTTGGATATCATGGTCAAGCGGCTGCTCATAAGCCACACATAGTGCCGGTAAATGCCAAACGACGCCTTGCTTGGTGTAAGGAGCGTAAACATTGGACTATTGAACAGTGGAAAAACGTTATGTGGAGTGACGAATCACGGTACACAGTGTGGTGATCCGATGGCAGGGTGTGGATATGGCGAATGCCCAGTGAACGTCATCTGTCAGCTTGTGTAGTGCCAACAGTAAAGCTCGGAGGCGGTGGTTGAAGGTGTAGTCGTCTTTATCATAGAGGGAGCTTGCAACCCTTGTTGTTTTGCGTGGCACTATCACAGCACAGGCGTACATTGATGTTTTAAGCACCTTCTTGCTTCCCAATGTTGAAGAGCAATTCGGGGATGGCGATTGCTTCTTTCAACACTATCGAGCACCTGTTCATCATGCACGCCTGTAGCGGAGTGGCTACACGACAATATCATCCCTGTAATAGACAGGCCTGCACAGAGTCCTGACCTGAATCCTATAGAACACCTTTGGGATATTTTGGAACGCCGACTTCGTGCCAGGCCTCACTGACGGAAATCTATACCTCTCCTGAGTGCAGCACTCCGTGAAGAACGGGCTGCCATTCCGCAAGAAACCTTCCAACACCTGAATGAACGTGTGCCTGCGGGAGTAGAAGCTGTCATCAAGGCTAAGGGTGGGCCAACACCATATTGAATTCCAGCATTACCGATGGAGGGCGCCACGAACTTGTAAGTCAGTGTCAACCATGTGTCGGGATACTTTTGATCACATAGTTTATTTAGTTATTAATCACACCTTCAGAAAAACGGGTAGGAAAAGCATGTCGATTACCAGTATATTAGCATTGGAAAAATATAGAACGAACAAAAAGTCACCATCAATGATAGAAGACTGGGCAGCGTTTTGTAATCTAATGTTCCGACCGACTGGTTGCCGACAACGCTCTGTTGAACACATTCAATGACGTGTGTCCAAGACTCAGCACGAAAATACACATTTTCGCCTTCACCGCATAGTTACCACAACATACTACAGTTCGCCACTCACCCTCCAGTGAGGACAAACTGCTCAGGTGATGCGCATAAGGAAGACGTAGTGACTTTTAGAGAATTCCAGCGGACCGAGAATGTTCCACCTCAGCTTTGGGCAGCAACCTGAATGCCTGTCTACTGTGGCCACTGCAGCTTCTAGCTTCTTCTTGAGAGCGGCCAATTCTCCGGCTGATAACTATTACATGAAAAAGTGTACAAAATCGCGGGTACATTTTCCAACCAGTCAGTAAGGAGAAAGTGAAAAATAAGAAACTCATCGCAAGGGTCGCAGAAATCAAGTACAGCAACGCTAGAGCTTACAGCGATGGAAATCAACGCTACTAGTTAACACACTCCACGCAATCCCTCGAAAGATACGTACACTTCCATGGCAAAATAAACAGAACAATTGAAATCCGTAAATAAGCAGTCACTGTTAACGTCTACTCAGAACTTTGTGAGAAACTCGTGAAGTAAATAGTGGGTCAGAGCTGGTGCCGCAGAACTCCGCCATGCTCTATGCTCCGACCTCTTCTGTTGTGACACTCCTTTTGTCACTTGACAACCGAAACTTAGTGGACAGGCCAGGACGACTCGCCACTGGCCACAGCAAAAGTTCTAATGAGTTATAAAAGGAAGCAGTTAGCTGAGTGTCCTTTCGTAATATGGCATGAGCAGAATCTACCAGCCCTTCAAGAATCGCTGTCATGGCAAAAACACTGCTAACGTCGCGGATGTGCAAAAGCAAACTGTAGCTACGATTACTTGGATTTCTGTACGCCCCAGAGCCGGTACTGGGCTACTTCCTTGTTGTATGTGACAATTATTGATTGCTTGGAAAACCAGTGGTGGACAGAGCCAATATATATATATTATCGTTTTCAGCTACGCAGTGCTTGTGTTCGCCTGGGAAAACCAGTGGTGGACAGAGCCAATATATATTATCCTCTTCAGCTACGCAGTGCTTGTGTTCGACTGCCACCAGCTGCGAAAAGTGTTCCACGCCTATTGTGGGCCTGATGTGGGTCATCTAGCCATTACTACCAGCCGTCACAATCACTAGCTGTGGAGCTACTGGCAGCCCCTAGAGCTGATGCCTCCAGAAACGGAAGTGGTGCCTTCTGTCATCTGCTCCCCAATTTCTACCGGAATGAAGGTGCCTGCCTAATGTCCGTGGTTCACGCCTGAGCCTAACTAATTTCCAAGCTGCTGCCTGTCTTCTACAGAAACACTATACTACTACTGGGCTGTCCAAAAGCTGGTGTGTAGAGAAGGGTGCGCTTTTAGATCCTCAGTTCAATACTGCAGTCTCCAATGCTTCCTGCACTGACAGTGGGAGGGTCTGACATGTTAGTAACCGATTTTGCAAGGACGAACTACATTGAAAATAAAGAGACACTGGCAATTCCATTGCCATCTTAAAGACGGCTGTGGGGTGGTGTTGATACGTGATACAACAAAATAAAGACACTTTCGTAGGATTTGTCGACGTGGAAATAGCATTCGACTATATGAAATTGTGTAAAATGTTTAAAATTCTGAGAAAAATACCGTAATCTATAGGGGAAGATGAGTGGTACAGAATATGTACAAAAACCAAGGAGGAATAATAGGGACGAAAGACTTTGGAAAAAAGTGTAATACACAGATGCAGTCTTTCATTTCTAGTGTTCAATTTGTAAATCAAAGAATCAATGATGGAATAAGTTACAAAACCTCAAACATGATTTCATTTACGATATAATAGAGAAATTGCCACAAAAGACATAAATATTCGATGAACAAAGATTCATACGATAATTCTCAGACGGTTGTAGCTATGCATCAACAATTAACAAAATCATTTTACAACTATTATTTCCAATGGTCGCATTACTGCACTGAATTTGTACAGATGTCATGTAGTATGTGATATTCGCATTATTTCAAATTATTACTAATGCATACACATCAGTTGTTTCTACTAAGAAATTCGTCAGTGGAATAGAAGGTGTTGGCCACCAAGAAATGCTCTTTAACTGAACTTTATTAACAGTTAAACTTTTCATAGTTGCTGGTATGGTATTGACAATGTGTTTTGCTGAACAATGGACTCCTTTCTGAACTAACATAAGTGACTTTAAATCTTCGTGACTTTAAACCTTCGTGACTTTAAATCTTCGTAACTTTAAATCTTCGTGACTTTAAATCTTCGTGACTTTAAATCTTCGTGACTTTAAATCTTCGTGACTTTAAATCTTCGTGACTTTAAATCTTCGTGACTTTAAATCTTCTTGAACTAATTCCATGAACTGACATGTTGCCTTCAAGAAGACATATTTTTAATGAAAAATTTGGTGAAGAAATAAAAATATAGCGAGGCAGCAGTTAGTATGCCAAGTTCCGTAACCAAGCCTCCACAGGATATTCTTCACATCACAGTAACTGTTATTACACGCTTTTGGAGCTGGAAAACGTAACCTTGTATTTATGAGCTTTTTGAAAAAGAAAAAACCATATGATATTAAGGAATGAGAGTAAGCAAAGTGTGTTAGCTTTTTTATTTTTGTGATCCTTAGGTCTGACAGTATTCGCATTGCTAATAGAGATTTGTGTAAGTGCTCCAACAATTCTGTAGTATGATCGTCTCATTTGAATTTACTGTGAAACTGTAATCCCAAGAATTTAACACTGTCAACTTCTTCTGTTTACTTGTTATATTTTGGACCTGTGCTGGTAGGAAACATCGGAAAAGTTGTAAAATGCTTATAGTGCATTATTTACAAAATTTAGTGACACTGGCTATGAACTGTGAACGTTTCATTAACAGGTCGTTCTAAGACGATACTTGACTTACTATTTATCGCAATGTTTGTATCGTGTGCAATCGAAAAAAAGTTGGCATCTTATAATGTTACAGATGAGAGGCCAAAGGGTTCAAATGGCTCTGAGCACCATAGGATTTAACTTCTGAGGTCATCAGTCCCCTCGAACGTAGAACTACTAAAACCTAACTAACCTAATGACATCACACACATCCATGCCAAAGGCAGGATTTGAACCTCCCACCGTAGCAGTCGCGCGGTTCCAGACTGTAGCACCTAGAACCACTCGGCAACCCCGGCCAGTGATGAGAGGTCATTCAGAGACACAAGAAAAAATACAGGCCCTGTAAAGACACATTGTGGGAAACCACATGTAATTGTTTCTATATGGACAATGCCTGATAGCTTCATACACATGTCTTTCCTATTGACAACCTTTTTTCCCTTTCTGAGCTGTAGGATTTGAACCATTTAACAGCATTTCCTGTTACACAATAATATTCTAATTTACTTCCTTGATATTGTGATTTCCACAGTCACATGCCTTTGACGGATCACAAAATATGCCAGCCACTTTAATGTATAATCATACGGATTAAGTACATTCTCACTGTGCATGTAGCCTTCTCACTATCGGAATGCTTAAGAAAGCTTAACTCTAAGCATGACAATATGTTATTTAATGTTAGAAATAACATGTCAGTTATAAATAACATTTCCTAAGATTTTCTGGAATGCTGACAAAAGTGAAACTGGACAAAAATTTAACGGTATTTCTTTATCTACATTTTCAGTAAAGGCTTCAGTTCAGTGCAGACATTCGGCATATGTTCCATTAATAAATGACCGGCTACTCAGATAACTTAATACGTTAGTAAACTCAAAAGCACACTCTTTACTTAACATTGTTGATATTTTGTCATAACCACTATTTTTGTATTTTAAATATTTTATGGTGGGCTTTACTTTTACTGGTACAATGAGGATCACATTTACATTACTGAAGTTATTTGTAATAGCCATGCCAAGTTATTCCTGGCAGCATCTAATGAACCTGACAACCTCAGCTTTTCATAAACGTTGTGAAATGCTCGTTAATGCGATTTGTAACACTGCACACATTTGTAACATACGTATTATATACTTTAAATGCTATCTGCTTCTCTACATGTCTGAATACACCAGCTTCGTCCTTCACTGTAATCCGTATTTTCGTATCAGATCTTTTCCTTGTAATGCGTTTGTTGTGATGTACAAATTTTTCAGTGGGCTGTAGTATCAACATCAGAGCTGTTACCATTTTGTTTTGCAGCATACATTTACTTAGTAAGTAATCAATGGGTTCTTTGTAGACTCTCTTTGTAGACTCTCTCTCTTTGAGAGAATTCAGTATTCAGTTAATACAAGGACTTCATTAATTAAACTATACCATTTTCCATTCATGTCATGAGTACCGTAAACATCACTCTAGTTCACATTAGATTAGATTAGATTAGATTAATACTAGTTCCATGGATCATGAATACGATATTTCGTAATGATGTGGAACGAGTCGAATTTTCCAATACATGACATAATTAGGTTAATTTAACAACATACTTAAGTTAATATAACAACTTTATTTTTTGTGTTTTTTTCTTTATTTTTTATTTTTATTTTTTTATATTTTTTTTTCTTTTTCTCTTAATTTATATCTAAAAATTCCTCTATGGAGTAGAAGGAGTTGTCATTCAGAAATTCTTTTAATTTCTTCTTAAATACTTGTTGGTTATCTGTCAGGCTTTTTATACTATTTGGAAAGTGACCAAAGACTTTAGTGCCAGTATAATTCACCCCTTTCTGTGCCAAAGTTAGATTTAATCTTGAATAGTGAAGATCGTCCTTTCTCCTAGTATTGTAGTTATGCACACTGCTATTACTTTTGAATTGGGTTTGGTTGTTAATAACAAATCTCATAAGAGAGTATATATACTGAGAAGCTACTGTGAATATCCCTAGATCCTTAAATAAATGTCTGCAGGATGATCTTGGGTGGACTCCAGCTATTATTCTGATTACACGCTTTTGTGCAATAAATACTTTATTCCTCAGTGATGAATTACCCCAAAATATGATGCCATATGAAAGCAATGAGTGAAAATAGGCGTAGTAAGCTAATTTACTAAGATGTTTATCACTAAAATTTGCAATGACCCTTATTGCATAAGTAGCTGAACTCAAACGTTTCAGCAGATCATCAATGTGTTTCTTCCAATTTAATCTCTCATCAATGGACATACCTAAAAATTTGGAATATTCTACCTTAGCTATATGCTTCTGATTAAGGTCTATATATATTAATGGCATCATACCATTCACTGTACGGAACTGTATGTACTGTGTCTTATCAAAATTCAGTGAGAGTCCGTTTACAAGGAACCACTTAGTAATTTTCTGAAAGACAGTATTGACAATTTCATCAGTTAATTCTTGTTTCTCAGGTGTGATTACTATACTTGTATCATCAGCAAAGAGAACTAACTTTGCCTCTTCATGAATATAGAATGGCAAGTCATTAATATATAATAAGAACAACAAAGGACCCAAGACTGACCCTTGTGGAACCCCATTCTTGATAGTTCCCCAGTTTGAGGAATGTGCTGATCTTTGCATGTTACGAGAACTACTTATTTCAACTTTCTGCACTCTTCCAGTTAGGTACGAATTAAACCATTTGTGCACTGTCCCACTCATGCCACAATACTTGAGCTTGTCTAGCAGAATTTCATGATTTACACAATCAAAAGCCTTTGAGAGATCACAAAAAATCCCAATGGGTGGTGTTCGGTTATTCAGATCATTCAAAATTTGACTGGTGAAAGCATATATGGCATTTTCTGTTGAAAAACCTTTCTGGAAACCAAACTGACATTTTGTTAGTACTTCATTTTTACAGATATGTGAAGGTACTCTTGAATACATTACTTTCTCAAAAATTTTGGATAAAGCTGTTAGAAGGGAGATTGGACGGTAATTGTTGACATCAGATCCATCCCCCTTTTTATGCAAAGGTATAACAATAGCATATTTCAGTCTATCAGGGAAAATACCCTGTTCCAGAGAGCTATTACACACGTGGCTGAGAATCTTACTTACCTGTTGAGAACAAGCTTTTAGTATTTTGCTGGAAATGCCATCAATTCCATGTGAGTTTTTGCTTTTAAGCAAGTTTATTATTTTCCTAATTTCAGAGGGAGAAGTGGGTGAGATTTCAATTGTATCAAGTTGCATAGGTATGGCCTCTTCCATTAACAGCCTAGCATCTTCTAATGAACACCTGGATCCTACTATATCCACAACATTTAGAAAATGATTATTAAAAATATTTTCAACTTCTGACTTTTTGTTCGTAAAGCTTTCATTCAATTTGATGGTAATACTGTCTTCCTCTGCTCTTGGTTGACCTGTTTCTCTTTTAATAATATTCCAAATTGTTTTAATTTTATTATCAGAGTTGCTGATTTCAGACATGATACAAAAACTCCTGGATTTTGTAATAACTTTTCTTAATATAACACAGTAGTTTTTATAATTTTTGATAGTTTCTGGGTCACTACTCTTTCTTGCTGTCAGATACATTTCCCTTTTCCGGTTACAAGATATTTTTATACCCTTAGTAAGCCATGGTTTGTTACAAGGTTTCTTACGAGTATATTTAACTATTTTCTTGGGGAAGCAGTTTTCAAATGCATTTACAAAAATGTCGTGAAATAAATTATATTTTAAATTGGCATCAGGTTCACGGTACACCTCATCCCAGTCTAACTGCTGTAGGCTTTCCCTGAAATTTGCAATTGTTAAATCGTTGACTGAACGTACTACTTTGGAGGACTGTTTAGTATTGCTGAATGGAGCTATGTCATATATTGTAACTAGCTGTGCACCATGATCAGAAAGACCATTCTCAACAGGCTGAGCATTTATCTGGTTAAACTTATCTTGGACTATAAAGAAGTTATCTATCAGTGAGCTGCTATCCTTTACCACCCGAGTAGGAAAATCAATAACGGGTGTCAAATTGAAAGAACCGAGTAATACTTCAAGGTCATTTTTCCTATTACCCTCTTTCAGAGAATCTACATTGAAGTCCCCACAAATAATAATTTGCTTCCCCCTGTCTGACATATAGCACAACAAGGAGTCAAAATTTTTTAGAAATAGATGAAAATTTCCTGATGGGGACCTATATACAGTTACAATTATAAATGTGCCTTTATTTAATTTAAGCTCACAGGCACATGCTTCTATATGTTTCTCTACACAAAACTTTTTTGTTTCTATACTTTTTGCACAATGATAACTTTTGACATATATGGCAACTCCTCCTTTCTCCATATTTTCTCTCATTACATGTGCAGAGAGCTTATAACCACTTACATTTACCTTATCCATATCGGTAACAATGTGATACTCAGACAGGCATAGTATATCTATTTCATTCTCAGCTTCTAAATCTTCTAAACAAACTAGAAGCTCATCTACTTTATTCTTTAAACTCCCAATATTTTGATGAAATATACTTACATTATTTTTAATTATACTTTTATGAGAACCTTTCCTTATTCTAACATTTGCAGTACTCTCCTGTCTGAGTTTCTCATTGTGCTTAGGCCTAGTTCCTATACCAGTGGTCACATGGTGTTCAGAGAGGCAGATTATGTCAACTGGGTTGGGTGACTTTAATTCATCAATGCAATTACCTAGGACTGAGATACAACTTGGTGGAGATAAAATTTCTGGTGATTGGTGAAAATTTATAATTGGTAGCTGTGATTGGTGATCCAATGTGCTAGAATTGTGCTGTTTAATTTCTTTCCTAAACTGAAGATTTGTTTCAATCCTAACCTCTCGTAGAACTTGACATCTTTCTGCCTTACCTATCCTAAAAAAGGTGCTGCTCCAACACCTGTAACCACTGGTATTTTGCCATTCATGGCAGAGCCTCCCCCCCTTAAATTTCCTGCTACTACCCCAGCCAGTTTCCCCTTCCCTTTCCTGTTGAGATGTAGGCCGTGCCTGGTATAGTCCCACCTACTGAGATAATCAACAGGAACCACACCAATATGAGCCCCCGCACCTGACCCAAGCATCCGTTCCAACTCCAAATTAACTCTCCCAACAGAAGAGTTCAAATGAGGCCGGTCATGGCGTCTCAGGACAGATACAAATTCAACATTGGTGTGTCTCGATACCGACGCAATCTTTACCAGGTCACACTCTATACTGTACCCAGGATCTCGGTCAATGCTGTTCCCTTGCCCTCCCACAATAACCACAGTGTCTTCCCTGGTAAATCCTTTACAGAGTGAACCTAAATCCTATGTCACCTGATCCAGACTAGCACTTGGTTTGAAAAAATTTGTGACCTGGTATTCTGGTCCTAATTCCTCCTGCAGAAGTTGGCCTACACCTCTGGCATGAGAACTGCCTAACAACAAAACTTTCTTCCTTTTCGATGACTTTCCTACATTCTTTTTCAATTTCCTATTGAAAGTTTGTTTTTGAAAAAGAAATTTGAGAAGTGTCCTAAGAAAACCATTCGTGGCTTACTAACTACGCTCTTCAACTCAGATTTAGTACATTTTAATCCTGTTCAGTATTAATAATTAACAAAGGAAATGGCAAATGATGACGTGAGACCACTGGCTGTTAGTTTTGTAACATAACTCTGTTCGTTAGACAATTCTATATAGATATTATCTACAGCTGTTGGCGATCAATCAGCTACCTTAGCTGGGAAGTATGCAGTGAGAATTAGGTTAGGGCATAGTTTTACTGGAAAAATTCCTATGAAGATCTGAATTAAAATAATCAGTAGCCACTATTAGTTTGTTTTATTGCTCTTATTGGGCCAGGAGAGCTTCAAGGTTCTTTATGAAGAGATTAAAATTAGATGCAGGTGCTCATATATGCTTACTATCATGAAGGATTTATTGAGAAATTTACTTCTGTCGCACATGCTACCACAAGCTACGCCCAATTTAGGAATGTGGATATCCTTAAATTTATGACATTTACAATGTGGTAACTTTTCCTTTCTCAATTTTTGCTGCATAGAAGCGCGATCCAGTCGACATTCTACAACATTAACACATCATTATTAATGATCTTCAGAGAAGCAGATTATGTCAACTCTTATGATTACTCTAATTTATCAATGCAGATTAATTCTTGAATTTTATGTCCTGTTCCTTGAATATGAGAGGAAACAAAATTTATGCTTAATGATGAAAATCCTTAACCAACAGGTGTTAGTGCTGATTCAGTATGTCACAATTATGTTATTTAGTATATTTTTCAGACTGAAAATTTGTTTGAAACACTAATCTCTCTGAAAACTTTATATATTTCTGTCCTCTCTATCCTGAAACTATAAAAAATTTTAACTGTGAATAAAATTCAGTTTAAGAGCATTTATTGGTGGCCAACGCCTTCTACTCCACTTATAAATTTCTTAGTAGAATCAAGTGATGCGTATGTGTAGGTAATAATTTGAAATTATTGCGAATATTACATACTATTTGATGTCTGCACAAATTCAGTGCAGTAATGCACTCCGGCAACCATTGGTATTTTACCTCTCATAACACTGTATCCACTTCTCAAATCTTCTACTATTAGCCCATCCAGTGTACCCTTAACTTTCCTGTTGACAAAATCAACAGGAACCACGCCAATATGCAGCTCTGCACCTGACATAAACAGCCGTTCAAACTTGAAATTAACTCTCCTGGAGAAGAGTTCAAATGAGGTCGGTCATGGGGTCTCAGAACAAATACTAAGTCAGCACTGGTATGTCTCAATGCTGATGCAGTCCTTACCATGTCGTACTCTATATTGAATTTCTATAAATGCTATTGGCCAATTCACCCACTACAACCACGGTGCCTTCCTCGATGAAGTCTTTACAGTTTGATCCGAAATCCTCCTTCACTTACTACAGACCAACACTACGTTTAAAACAACTGGTGAACTTCTAATCTCATTCTAGTTCCCTCTGCAAAAGTTGCTGTTGCTGAGAAAGCATCATAGGCAGAGAGAAATTTTAGCTAGTGTCCAAATCATTTTATAGGAGATTCTTGGATATGGAAATATGTTGGTAATCTACGTTCCATGTCTTTTCATTGAGGCGAAAAAGAATACTTCTAAATCGCTTGGAAGAACAAGGGGGTTTTGTGGACGGTAACGTGCCCTGCAATGAAATAATTCCTGTACCTTAGAATACAACAGGACAAGTGTTGCTCAAATGGTTCAAATGGCTCTGAGCACTATGGGACTTAACGACAAGTGTGGAATGAAGGTAATTGAAGGGGCATCCTTCACAAGTACGAAATTTCTCCTGTCAGGTGCCATTTCACTGTTGATTGGGTCCAAGAATGGTCGAATCTATTAATTAAAGGGAGAGTACATAGCAGGTATTGCCAAGGAATTACTTTCAAGTGGATGGACACTGATAACAATAGATGTTGATCACAGCTGCCTGTAACAACAAGCACTCTGTCTATAGAGGAAGAATCAAGCCTAAGATCTTTGAATCAAACTCCGGCTGTGTGAATTACTGAAACTGCTACAGTGGTATGCACAAGTTTTCAAAGTGATACTGGAAATTATACAAGAATATAACCGTCTGAATGCTGTACCCCAACAGACTTATTGGCAGGCTACATAGCCTATTCCATGGGTGAGAAGACCAGCCCCCACACAGAAAATTAGGAGGAGAAGGAATAAGAGAAGCTTTGATTTGACAGCAAAGGCCTGTCAACGGAGGAAGTAATAAGGTAGAGAAGACTAGTCAGTTTCAGTTTCGTGCCAGGTTTTACTGAGGGACCATCCTCGATCTTCACTGTTGAAGAAGAGATACAGGAAGTGGTAATTACTGTACATAGGCTGAATGAGATTATAAGCATTAACATTCAGGAGCTTATTTGTTAGCTTACCCTCACAGTCACAGTATTAAGAGATCACATCCCCATAAAGATATGTAAAAGTATTTTTCTTTACAAACAGAAATATTAATGCATATTAAATGTGTATAAGGAAGTCAAAAGTTATGTTTTTGTGCGTATGAAGAAGATTTCTTTCTGGTTGTGTTCATCTGCATTTATAAATATTTACGTGTAAATTACTGAAGACAAGGATATTTCAGTGAGAGGCAATGTAGGGTAGGAGGTATTGTATTCCGTGGGTTCTTCGTGTAATTCATGTTTGTTTCTGACTATAATAATTATGTTATTGGGTGTGTAAGCATGGATTTCTTCTCATAACAACTGAACCGAAGTTTTGAAATAATGTGTAAAATAAAACCAGGGAATTAGTCTTACATTGTAGACCCATAAACATATCGATCTAGGTGGTCATTTAATAGGAGCGACCATCATGTCTTCTGAATGGCAATTACGTAAATTTTTCTTCACATTAGACGTATCTATTCTATTTGTGTTATGTTTCCTTTTGGGAGGTTTTCATAGTGAAGAGATACTACTGTACAAAATTTATGACATGGGTACTAGCTGAGGATATCATGAGTGCGAGTACAGATCTGCTACTGCATTCAGCCTCGTGATTCAATTCTCAAGTAATGTACTTGTCAGTTTTGGAGTCAGATGAGGTTGTAAACCAGTAATAGGTCACACAAGCATATTGTGGGAGAATAATTGTCAATTTTTTACAGTAACAATAAACTTAACTCTTTTGAGAGTCCAGAGCAGTCAATGTGGTCTATTAGAGTCATAGAACTGACAGACTTCCTAACTCATGCGATACGCAATTACTGTTGCTGTTGTCATGACAGCCTGAAACAATGAAGCATAAACGGCGATCTCTTTTGTGAAGTTTATGAGATCCACGTACCTGAGATGACTTACGGGTTGATAACTCATCGTATTGTCGTGTGCGACCATGTGTGATCGATGAACAATAACATGAGTGACAGAGAATGTACTGAGTGACAAGCTCGCGAGCTGTTACGGACCTGATGCTGCACGTGGCTGCTGCATCGCTGGGCGGCATTGTAATTACTCGAGTCTGGATTGTTGAGACAACTCCACTATGTGGGCTTTGCTCAATCAAAGGTTTTAAAAATATAATGCGAAGTATTTTGTAATGTTCTAAGAAAAGTGTAAAATAGACGCTCAGTGACCGGACCTTAGATTCAACAAGAGCCCACATTGCCAACGACACTAATTATTTGATGTGGACTGAACTCTTATTAATTGTAGCAACGTAAACGTGTAACAGCCTACTCAATCAGAATTTAGCTAGGTGGCAGTTACCGTCAATTGAACGGTATTATACATTATCACATTTTGCTTGTATTAATCCGTTTCTGTAGAGACAGCTGCCACACGCTTTTTTTTCACTAATTGTGGCATACGAATGATTCACGTACTCTGTCATTGTCTGGTGGGTGGCCGCTTCGCGAGACGATTCCTTCATCTCCGAAGATGTTTGCTGGTTATCTTACCTCACACCATTGGCTGATACTCACCTGGCTCATCGTTCTGCTCGAAATGCCTTCTAATCGTTAACCACACCACCAACATTGCTAACATCATTCCGATGTCCTGCATGGGTTAGTGTTGCATTCAGGAGTAGAGGTAGAATACCAATTATTTATTTTTTTAGTAAAAAATGTTCTGAAACTCTCCTAATACCCGACTCAATTCAACCACACCAAACAGTATACGTAATGCTTATGCACATATACGCCGCTCTGAAACCAACACTCACATTGTCAAGTTTCTCAAATTCATGAAACTAATGACACAATGAATCTACACTATATGTAGCCACACATCCAAAATGAACTGGAATATCTTGATAACATATCTGGCAATATTTAACTCTTTTACTTTTTACTATATTCAAATGAAATACGAATGGGAATCGTTGCAGCAATTTCAAACACAAAGGTTGTGGGTTTCGTTCGAGCTTTTACCTTGATTTCTGTTTGAGATGTGCCGGAATGGGAAAACAAGTTGTAAGATTTCTGGGAGTACAGATACCCAACCCGGAGCAACGTAATTGTGCGTACAAAGAGTGCAAAAGTCATCAATAACAAACGACTTAACCGAGCTATTCTGAACAACAGACATTTCTGAACAGAGACAAATCTTCCAAGATCAAACTATGTTACATGGTTTTTGTCCCCTAGACAATGATTAAGCGTGAAATGAAAGACAGTAAAACTGCAAACATTTAGCAGTTAATGACGTGAAGTTCTTGTCACCAAACGAACGTTTTGTGCATACAGAGACTTTAATCGGCGTAAAGTGCGTATCAACAAAAACAATACTGAGTATGTATATGTCAGAAACATTATCTATATGCAAGTAACTCAAAATTCCACCGTTGTCCCATGCCTAATCGAACAATAATTCAGTGGCCTAGTGAAAAATTTTTGTTTTCTGCCAAAGGATTTCGGACAATGAATCGGAGCAGCAACATTATTTTAACTAAAAGATTCTGCTCCAGTTGTGGTTCTGTATACCGTAATATATAATTTGTACTAAGAGTTTTCAGTAATCCAGGCGTTCTGCCACCTATGCAATAATGATCTTTTGCACCCTATGCATACTGATATTCCTGCTGAAAATCTGTTATTCGTTACGCATTACCTTATGAAGTAATTATCGGAACTCTATATCGTTTCAGAGTGGAAGGTGTGTCTGCTTGTGTGTATGTACACTCCTGGAAATGGAAAAAAGAACACATTGACACCGGTGTGTCAGACCCACCATACTTGCTCCGGACACTGCGAGAGGGCTGTACAAGCAATGATCACACGCACGGCACAGCGGACACACCAGGAACCGCGGTGTTGGCCGTCGAATGGCGCTAGCTGCGCAGCATTTGTGACCCGCCGCCGTCAGTGTCAGCCAGTTTGCCGTGGCATATGGAGCTCCATCGCAGTCTTTAACACAGGTAGCATGCCACGACAGCGTGGACGTGAACCGTATGTGCAGTTGACGGACTTTGAGCGAGGGCGTATAGTGGGCATGCGGGAGGCCGGGCGGACGTACCGCCTAATTGCTCAACACGTGGGGCGTGAGGTCTCCACAGTACATCGATGTTGTCGCCAGTGGTCGGCGGAAGGTGCACTTGCCTGTCGACCTGGGACCGGACCGCAGCGACGCACGGATGCACGCCAAGACCGTAGGATACTACGCAGTGCCGTAGGGGACCGCACCGCCACTTCCCAGCAAATTAGGGACACTGTTGCTCCTGGGGTATCGGCGAGGACCATTCGCAACCGTCTCCATGAAGCTGGGCTACGGTCCCGCACACCGTTAGGCCGTCTTCCGCTCACGCCCCAACATCGTGCAGCCCGCCTCCAGTGGTGTCGCGACAGGCGTGAATGGAGGGACGAATGGAGACGTGTCGTCTTCAGCGATGAGAGTCGCTTCTGCCTTGGTGCCAATGATGGTCGTATGCGTGTTTGGCGCCGTGCAGGTGAGCGCCACAATCAGGACTGCATACGACCGAGGCACACAGGGCCAACACCCGGCATCATGGTGTGGGGAGCGATCTCCTACACTGGCCGTACACCACTGGTGATCGTCGAGGGGACACTGAATAGTGCACGGTACATCCTAACCGTCATCGAACCCATCGTTCTACCATTCCTAGACCGGCAACGGACCTTACTGTTCCAACAGGACAATCCACGTCCGCATGTATCCCGTGCCACCCAACGTGCTCTAGAAGGTGTAAGTCAACTACCCTGGCCAGCAAGATCTCCGGATCTGTCCCCCATTGAGCATGTTTGGGACTGGATGAAGCGTCGTCTCACGCGGTCTGCACATCCAGCACGAACGCTGGTCCAACTGAGGCGCCAGGTGGAAATGGCATGGCAAGCCGTTCCACAGGACTACATGCAGCATCTCTACGATCGTCTCCATGGGAGAATAGCAGCCTGCATTGCTGCGAAAGGTGGATATACACTGTACTAGTGCCGACATTGTGCATGCTCTGTTGCCTGTGTCTATGTGCCTGTGGTTCTGTCAGTGTGATCATGTGATGTATCTGACCCCAGGAATGTGTGAATAAAGTTTCCCCTTCCTGGGACAATGAATTCACGGTGTTCTTATTTCAATTTCCAGGAGTGTATATACTTGGCCAAGGAGATTGCGATCATAATTATTCATATATTATACTATTTTATGGGCTAAAACTAAACATTCCAATAACCGCCTATTGCCTGGACTGGTTGGCAGATTACTTGCTTTTTTTTCCTTTCAGGATTAAAATTTTGTGGCATGGTTTATATTGGCATTTAATTGTGCAGTGATATTGAGAACCTGCGCTCGGTAACGAGTTCAACATTTCAGTTTCAATAACATAAAACACCAATCTTAAAATTGATCTCTATCATCATAGTAAGCAACGATGAAAAGAAGAAACAGCAAAAAGTAAACACTTTTTCAAGAGATGGTTTCAGTTTGGAATATAATTTTAAAATTCATAGAATTGACCTCTATTACCCTAGCAACGAATACAAGAAGAGAGCGGCAAAAAAAAAAAAAAATAAAAAAGAAAAAAAACAATAAATTGCTTTAAAGTTTGACTTTGGAACCATTGAGACACCCAGTTTTCATCCACCCATAATTTGACAAATTTAAAAACAATTCAGCACTTATCTTACACAGAGCGCCGCATTTCGAAATTTGTAGGAATTCACAATACTCTGAAACAATGTGTATGAACTATATATGCAAATGAAGTGACGAATAAAAATTTCTACCAGTGCTGCGGCTCGAACCTGCCCTTGGTAAAAATTTACATTCGTCGCTTTAGTCTGCGCACATGCACCACAGATGTCTAAGACTTAGAAAGGTCTCTGGAACCGTACAGACTCAATTTATTGAAACAAATTATGGTCCCAAATAATAAGCAAGAATGAAACCAAAATTTAACAAATATATGTCAAAAATTCATACTGCTCCAGTGGCTAGATTTCTATACCAATCATAGAAGCAGCAGTACAGACTGAAATTTGAGTTCCAATAACTTTAGATATAATTAAATTCACTGTCAGTGATCTCCTCAATATAATCACTGTCAGAAAAATAGGTATCACTGTTTCCTACAGTCAAGTAGCTCAATCTGCTCTTCGACTCACCCTCTGAATACTGTAAGTGACTGTTATAAATCAGTACTTTCATAGAAGTTCCTCAGTGTACCACTCGGCGTCACTGTCTTCTTTGTTTTATGCGGTAACATACAGCTGCAGGTTCTTCCTCATGCGGTACGAAACTAAGAAGGAAAGCCCAAGCCCTTTATCATGGCATGTGCGACATAACCCTGACGTATCAGATTCGTCACTGAAGACAACATAAGTTAACCATTAACAAATATATATAAGCACACAATTGCACCTGTTTAAATCGAACACAACATATGCCAAGGCGAACAGTTTATGCCTGGCGACACCCCGGCAAGCTGCTCCTTTCAGCATGCGCTGTGTGACGAGAATGCTAAACACCACGCCTCGTGCCGAATCCCGAAACCTTTCCGCCGTCTCCGCCGCAGCACTCCAGTAATATCACGCGCAATGAGCATAAGCACCAAGTAAGGCCAACCTCCCGACCTTGCTGTAACCGCAACCGACAGACCACACAGTGAGAGCTGCTGCCTCGACGCCGCAGACTTATTTAGTCGAACCCGCGATAAACAACTGACTCGCGCCCGGACCAAGCGAAATCAATGGCAAAGATGACACTACAAGAAAGGGGTAGTTGTGCCAGCCGCGCGACGAATCAGTTTCCTTCTCAACTTAACGGATTTGCACACATTCTGACAACAGGTTAATATCCTCGGTGTGGCAAAAACGCCCATTCTCCTGCAAAGCGGCTCAAAGTACTGGAGAGTGGTTGGTGGACGCTGACGTGTTGCAACCCATCTACCTAGCGGTTCCCAGACATGCTCTGTGGGATTCAAATCGGGAGAGCGAGAAGGCCATGCCATGGGTGCAATACCGTCCGTTTCCAAAGAAACTTCAACCACCCGTGCTCTAAGGGGTCGAGCATCATCGCCCATCGGTACGAAGTCTGGACCCACAGCACAACAGCTGCGCATGAGATCCCAAGATCTCTTCACGGTGCATGAAACCAGTTAAATCTTGGTAATTTACAGAGGTAAACATACAGCATGTCTCCAACAATAAAGGCCACTCTGCTGAAATATTCTGTAACCGTTTGCCTCTATACAACACGTCCAGCGGATGCTGTGAGGTCAGATGCCAGTTGCAGTGCAGTAGTAAGGCGGTACCGTCGAGCCCTTACAGCCAAATAATGGTCCACTCTTTTTGATGTCACACGTGGTCAGCCTGTCCCACGTTGTCTCCAGGATACAATTTCGGTCTGTAAAAACTGTCGGCTCATCCGGGAAACAAGACAACGATTCACTTTAAGCCATCGCGCAACAGCGGTTTTCGACTCTCCTGTTTTGATTCTTCCTATGGCCCTCCACAGAAGAGAGTCTGTAGGCGTCTTGTGTGTGCCATAGTGCACCGTCTGTGACTGTATACGTAGCGTTTGTCGATGTGTGACTACCCTGCAACACTACCCCCTTTGATAGGTGCCCTGACATCATAGCTGACTTGGTTGTCCGTGCGCCATCTTCCGTACAGAACACGATCGTAACGATATCTGTTGACAGTTTGTATGATTATATTGTGTATTAAACACAGTATGGGGAAACAGCAGTTTGATTCCTAAATTTCGGACGCCATTGTATTTCGAAATATGTATTGACAAGAAGCATTATCTAAACAACCGAGCGAGCATTGCATTAGACAATGAGGTGACAGAAGTCATGGGATAGTGATATGCACCCATACAGATGGCTAAATATCGCCAACATAAAACATAAAAGGGCAGTCCTTGGCTGGGCTGTCGTTTGAACTCAGGTGAATCACATGAAAACGTTTTCGACGTGATTATTACTGCACGATGGGAAGTAGCAGACTTTCAACAGGCAATGGTAGATGGAACCAGATGCAAGCGAAATTCCATTTAGAAAGTCTTAGAGAGTACAATATTACAATACCCATAGTGTCAATAGTGAGCCGAGAATGCCAAATTTCAGGCATTACCTCCCACCACGGAGAACTTAGTGGTCGCCGGCCTTCGCTCAACAACCGAGAGCAGCGGCGTTTGCGCTGTGATGTGAATGATAACAAAGAAGCAACGCTTCGTGTAATAACCAAAGAAATAACTGTGGTACATACGATTAGCGCATCCATTAGGACAGTGCGGCGAAATTTGACGTTAATGGGTTACGGCAGCAGACGACCAACACGAGTGCCTTTGCTAACAGCACGAACTCTTCCCCAGTGCCTCTCCTGCCCTCGTGGCCATATCGGTTGGCAAACAGTGGCCTTGATAGATGAGTTCAGCGTTCAGTTGGTAACAGCTGATGATAGGGTTGGATTTTGCCCAGACCCCACGAAGCAGTGGACCCAAGTCAACAAGGCACTTTGCAAGCTGGTAGCGTCTCCATAGTAGTGTGGGCTGTGTTTTACATTGAATGGCCTGGGTCTTCTAGTCCAACTGAACCGATCACTGACTGGAAATGCTTACGTTCGGCTTCTTGGAGCCCACTTGCAGCCATTCGTGGAGATCATGTTCCCAAATAACGATGGATTTATTATGGATGACAAAGCCTAAAGTCAGGAGTCCACAATTGCTCGCGACTGATTCGGAGAACATTCTGGACAGTCCGACCGAGTTGGCCATCCTAATCTTTGGACATGATTCCCACCGAACATTTGTGGGACATAAACGAGTGATCAGTTTGTGCACAAAATCCTGCACCGGCAACACTTTCGCAATTATGGACGGCTGTAGAGGCAACATGGCTGAGTATTTTTCAGGGGACTTCCAACGACCTGTTAACTCCCTGCCACGTCAGGATGCTGCACTACGCTGGGCAAAAGGAGGTACGACACGACGTTAGGAGGTATCGGAAGACTCTTGTCACCTCACTCTATTCCGCTTTGTACCAGCTACTTAACTGTTTGTTCATTTAATTTTCTTTTAAATTTTTAGTAAGATCTTATGGGAACAAACTGCTGAGGTCAGCGGTCCCTAAGCTTACACACTACTTAAACTAACTTAAAGCAACTTACGCTAAGGACGACACACACACACACACACACACACCCATGCCCGAGGGAGGTCTCGAACCTCTGCTGGGGAGAGCCACGCGGACCTTGCAAGACGCCCTAGACCGCGCGGCTACCCCACGTGGCTCAGTTAATTTAACCGAAAAAATAGAGGGAGGCTCTTCATAAGCTCATTACCTATGCTTCCATAACGAGACTAGGGTTCTCCTCCAGTTCGTACTCAATAATCGTTTCCTCAAGTTGCTTTCGCTATTTTACGATTGAATACAGAAATACTGGATCTTGTTCATCGTATACTAGAGATACGTTGGCGAAACAGAGGGTAAATTCCTGAGGATAGGATATTACCACGTTCTATATGCCAATTCGCTATTAGAACGATGACGCTTCAGTTCAGTCTCCTGCAGGCTGAAATGTCCGTAAGTGAAAGAGGTTCCAAAGATACCTGCTAATTTAAAAAGCAAAATCACTGAGTCACGACATTCCTTTTTATATTTAAATGACTCACTGCTGACCACTTCACTCGCGATGGTGTGGACATTTTTCATGTTCCACAGTGTGGGCTGTCACGAAGTTGTCAGCGAACGTCACGCTGAATGCCCCGCCGGGAGCAGGTGATGCAGTTTGCATAAACAACCTTGTACAAGTGAAAGCCCGTGCGGGCCCAGCGTGTTTGACGAGTGGCAGGCAGCGTTAGGCACCCCTAAAGAAATCAATGAGCGCGTGTGGTGAGCGCCACGCCCAGTCCCACGGCGCCGTCACGCGAGCGGTCGGCTACCCGCATCGCACGGCCTGCACACGGACAGGACAGGCCGCCTCGCCAGCCCAAAGGCGCGGCCACCGTCCACCGCGTGTGCAGGCGCGCCGGCCATCGGTGGCCACCATGTGCAGTACTCACCGTTCCATGTCAACGACTACATTTTTTGTAATAAGCTTGAATAGTAATGCCAGTTTAGGAGATGTATGCTTTCTATAAAAATTTATCTACAGGGTGATACAAAATGATACAGCCAAACTTTCAGGAAACATTCCTCACACACGAATAAAGAAACGATGTTATGTGGACATGTGTCCGGAAACGCTTAATTTCCATGTTAGGACTGATTTTAATTTCGGCAGTATGTACTTCCTCGATTCACCGCCAGTTGGCCCGATTGAAGGAAGGTAATGATGACTTCGGTGCTTGCGTTGACATGCGACTCATTGCTCTACAGTACTAGCATCAAGCACATCAGTACGTAGCATCAACAGGTGACACAAAAAGATACAGCCAAACTTTCAGGAAACATTCCTCACACACGAATAAAGAAACGATGTTATGTGGACATGTGTCCTCACGAACGTGGTTTTGCAGTCAGTGCAATGTTTACAAATGCGGAGTTTGCAGATGCCCATTTGATGTATGGATTATCACGGGGCAATAGCCGTGGCGCAGTACGTTTGTATCGAGACAGATTTCCAGAACGAAGGTGTCCCGACAGGAAGACGTTCGAAGCAATTGATCGGCGTCTTAGGGAGCACGGAACATTCAAGCCTGTGACTCGCGAGTGGGAAAGACCTAGAACGACGAGGACACCTGCAATGGACGAGGCAATTCTTCGTGCAGCTGACGATAACCCTAATGTTAGCGTCAGAGAAGTTGCTGCTGTACAAGGTAACGTTGGCCACGTCACTGTATGGAGAGTGCTACGGGAGAACCAGTTGTTTTCGTACCATGTACAGCGTGTGCAGGCACTATCAGCAGC
Organism: Schistocerca americana; assembly: GCF_021461395.2. Taxonomy (NCBI): domain Eukaryota; kingdom Metazoa; phylum Arthropoda; class Insecta; order Orthoptera; family Acrididae; genus Schistocerca; species Schistocerca americana. Next base: position 719,766,461 of record NC_060121.1, on the reverse strand, counting down.
TGATTGGCCTCCACGGGTACACTTCTGCGAATGGTTCATCCAACAATGTGTCAATCCTCATTTCAGTGCAAATGTTCTCTTTACGGATGAGGCTTCATTCCAACGTGATAAAATTGTAAATTTTCACAATCAACATGTGTGGGCTGACGAGAATCCGCACACAATTGTGCAATCACGTCATCAACACATATTTTCTGTGAACGTTTGGGCAGGCATTGTTGGTGATATCTTGACTGGGCCCCATGTTCTTCCACCTACGCACGTTATCATGATTTCATACGGGATACTCTACCTGTGCTGCTAGAGCATGTGCCTTTACATGTGGTTCATGCACGATGGAGCTCCTGCACATTTCAGTCGAAGTGTTCGTACGCATCTCAACAACAAATTCGGTGACCGATGGATTGGTAGAGGCGGACAAATTCCATGGCCTCCACGCTCTGCTGACCTCAACCCTCTTGACTTTAAATTTATGGGGGCATTTGAAAGCTCTTGTCTACGCAACCCCGGTACCAAATGTAGAGACTCTTCGTGCTCGTATTGTGGACGGCTGTGATACAATACTCCATTATCCAGGGCTGCATTAGCGCATCAGGGATTCCATGCGACGGAGGGTGGATGCATGCATCCTCGCTAACGGAGGACATTTTGAACATTTCCTGTAACAAAGTGTTTGAAGTCACGCTGGTACGTTCTGTTGGTGTGTTTCCATTCCATGATTAATGTGATTTGAAGAGAAGTAATAAAATGAGCTCTAACATGGAATGTAAGCGTTTCTGGACACATGTCCACATAACATATTTTCTTTCTTTGTGTGTGAGGAATGTTTCCTGAAAGTTTGGCCGTACCTTTTTGTAATACCCTGTATAAATGAAAATACAAGTTACGGCATATAATGGAGTGGAACAGGGAATTCTATCTATGCTTTATAGATCTAGAAAAGTCATATGACAGGATTCGTAGGAGGAAGTTATTGTCTGTTCTACGAGATTATGGAATAGGAGGCAAACTTTTGCAAGCAATTAAAGGTATTGACATAGATAGTCAGGCAGCAGTTAGAGTTGACGGTAAATTGAGTTCATGGTTCAGAGTAGTTTCAGGGGTAAGACGAGGCTGCAACCTGTCTTCACGGTCGTTCATATTATTTATGGATCATATGTTGAAAACAATGGACTGGCTGGGTGAGATTAAGATATGTGAACACAAAATTAGCAGTCTCGCATATGTGGATGACTTAGTTGTGATGGCAGATTCGATTGAAAGTTTGCAAAGTAATATTTCAGAGCTAGATCAGAAATGTAAGGACTATTGTATGAAGATTAGCATCTCCTAAAGCAAAGTAATGTTAGTGGGAAAGAGATATAAACGGATTCAGTGCCAAATAGGAGGTACAAAGTTACAACAGGTGGACGGTTTGAAGTACTTACGATGCATATTCTCACACGGTGGCAACGTAGTGAAAGAACTGGAAGCAAGGTGTAGCAAAGCTAATGCAGTGAGCGTTCAGCTACGATCTACTCTCTTCTGCAAGAAGGAAGTCAGTATCAAGACTAAGTTATCTGTGCACCGTTATATCTTTCGACCAACTTTCTTTTATGGGAGCGAATGCTGGATGGATTCGGGTTGCCTTATCAATAAAGTTGAGGTTACGGATATGAAAATAGCTACGATGATTGCAGGTGCTAGTAGATGGGAACAATGGCAGGAGGGTGTCCACAATGAGGAAATCAAAGAAAAACTGGGAATGAACTCTATATATATGTAGCAGTCAGGGCGATCAGGCTTAGATTGTGGGGTCATCTTACACGCATGGGAGAAGCAAGGTTACCCAAGAGACTCATGGGTTCAGCAGTAGAGTGTAGGAAGAGTCGGGGTAGACCAAGGAGAAGGTACCTGGATTCGGTTAAGAATGATTTCGAAGTAATAGGCTTAACACCAGAAGAGGCGCCAATGTTAGCACTGAATAGGGGATCATGGAGGAATTTTATTAGGGGGACTATGCTCCACACTGAACGCTGAAAGGCGTTATCAGTCTTAAAAGATGATGATGATGAATGAAAATACTGAACCTTTTATTTTCAAAAACTTCCTCCTGCTGTAACGTCTGCTTTAGATTCCGTATTCTGAAACTTAGCAATAGTGACTGTTGCGCATGTGAGTAGTGTCGTGAAAGACAACCTTAAACTTAGTGAAATCCTGATTTGGAATAATGAAAAGCAATCTAATTAAATGCGAAAAGTAACTAATTCTGTACTCAGTGAAAACTGTTTAACTGAAACTCAATACTGAAGTACATTTTGAAAGCTGCGGTGCAGGAATTGCAGTTTCTGACTTAAGGTGTCCACATAATTTCTAGCTTGAAATGGCCTCAAAAATAAAATACTGTTCTGTTAAGAAGAAAAATAATTGCTTGAGATTACCACCAGTGTTTGCTGTAAATTAATGTGCTGCTTAGCACAACTACTGATAATTCTGACTACCAACTGTCTCCTCATAAGAATAAAATGTGAGATCTGCCCTGAAATAAAATAATCTTACCTCAAAGTGGGAATGTTGTTTTGTGTGCCTCGTGTATTAGCGTTCTTGGAAGCAAGTAGACAACAGCGAATGCATCAAGTAACGAAAAAATGAACTACTGACTACAAAATTTGTTTCTTGCTTGTCAGAATCTTTGGTTTCGTGGGCGAAAGGTGCTATGCACACGCATCAAAATGTTCAAAACTTTACTAAAAGTGATGGAGGTTACTTTAAAGATAGTCGTTACGTCGCTCTTGAAAAATTAAACACTCATGATTGCTAAAAAAGACTGTACAACATAAAAGACCCTAGCAATTACGACATTCTCTCAATATAAGAATTACATATGTTCCTACCAGGTGCTTTATTTGTGACATAAAGAAAACAAAGCGATCAAACGAACACTGGTCATGAATGTCATTAGTTTTATGGGGACACAGATTTCCTTCAATTAACGCTTCTGATCAACAAACATCACATTCTTCTGCACACATTGGTTACCGTGAAAAATTCTTCCATAAGATTTTCTTCGTCAAGAGAACCAATAACTTGTGTTTTCAAACAAGTTTTCGTCTCCATAATAAAGTACTCCAGCCAGTTTCTGTCAGATTTACAAATATCAAATCTCCATCTCCAATAATTTATCTGCTCACCACTGGAAGAATGCTCCTATGCCGCACAACTGACGACCAATCGCACTACAGACAACCACAAAGTGAAGGACCTTATTCATTACTCGTACAGCGCGTTCATTCACTATTCCATTTTTGTCCCTGTACAGTAAAGGTGAAGTATTCACAATTTCAGAAAACATATGACAATTTTAAATGGAGAATATATTGCCTGCATATGACAAACTAAAAACATCTGAAGAGTTGTGAAATGTTAGAAATTTTGAGAACAATAGGGGTAAGTTTAATAGAAACGCAGTTAACATACAAATGTACAATAAACAAGCGAGAACATTAAGAGTGTATGGCCAAGAACGAAATGCTTTCTCCAGTTCTACTCACTTTGGTGGTTTATATGCATTAATCATTAACCCACGAGATGGTATCCTAAGAGGAGAGGTCTAATGCCCTTCGTTTAACCAGAGAAATACGCCCTAACTCATTTGAAATTCTTAATTTAAGTTATATAACAATTACTGTTACAGTTATTTAAGTGTTACTTACATACAGCTTGTTGATTTTATTGTACTATATAATTCCTGCCATGTTTTACTTTTCATTAAAAAAATCATTTAGTATTACGTGTTTTTTAAATATTGTGCTTAAACGAATTGTTACAGAGCTTCATTTAACATTCTGAAATATCGCAGTATCTCTGTCGCAAGTATATCTTCACATAAAATTGAATTTCTTTGTTTCCAATTTTACATAATATTGCACTCGACAAGTACAAAAAATAAGTCTGCATAACTGACATTCAATGCTCAATTTTTCATTTTTCTTTATCACCACTCAGAACACATTTGATTTTAACTTACACTTTAAGTACCTTAATTGGAGAAACAGAGATATCCTTCACAGCTGTCCCAAATATCTTCCTCTGAATCACCATCACGTTCGCTAGCATAACTGCGGGCACAGGCTACGGTAAAATCATCTTTTTCGTCTGTTTCTTGACGTATATGACCGATATATTCATCCACCACACGATTAACAATTTCATCAAGCTTTGGATCGTTTAAATTGACATGTTGCTGCGAAACTTTTTGTACTACACTGAAGAAAACATTTACGTAATTCAGGAGACGCGTTCTAGGAGATCACAACACGTATCAGTAACAGCGATCAACAACAAAGAGGGGGATAACGCAACCGACAACAAAGCGTTAGAGGGTTGGAGATATAAGGAAGGTAGTGGGGTGTAGAAGTATTCCGATCGAATTGGTCCTGGACAGTGAGTTCGAAAATTTTCTCGGGGTCTCAGGGACCACAGCTCGTCAGTTAACGTTTAAGTCATAGACACGTGACACCCTGTCGCTAACTTTTCATCAGGCGAGAGTTCTCCATGTTTTAAAGTTGACAGGTGGTTACCAGATGTTCGCATTTGTGCGTGGTTACCACCGAAGGTGGGCCATGTCTGGGATTCTGACATTATCTACAAAAAATGCGAAATATTTTGAAAACAACACACTGGAATTCGGAAAATTTGAGCCAAAATCAAGTCAAAATAGAAATACCGTTAATATTAACACATTTTCATACAGTGCATCATACCACTGATGAAAGGATTACATACATAATTAGAATGTGAATATATTCACAAATTTCGATCATTTTGTCTGGAAGATGATGCTACAGACTCACTAGTATACTCGGATAAGTAGTAACTTTCAGTGATGCGTATTTTCTCTGGAAGTCAGCTTTTACTGTAAAGTCTGTTTTCTTTCTCTTTTCTTCTTTTTTTCAGCTGTCCACAAAGCTTTAATAACTGAAATCAGGCTTGTAATTTGTTTTAGTCGACACGCTTATTGTGAAAATGGGTAAAAATTTCTTCATATTTTCCACTGACTGTAGCATTTGATTTCATGTTCCAGTCTAGCAGTTTACCTTCACTGTACCATCACACAACTACTCATGAATGGTTTGCTATCATATACACTAAATTTGAAGACATGAGATTTTACAAAACTACACAGTTCTTGCACAATAATGCAGTTCATGGTTTTGTTTCTGGCGATTAACTTCATTGGCCGAAGATGTTGGAAATGATCCACATCATTCCAAATATATTCAGTGCAGGTATAATACAAAGATGTGGCGATAACTGTGAACTGATAAAGGCTCTCACATTCCTGCTCATGTAATGCTGTTTTGCTGCAAGTAGCACAAATCTATTTATTTTCTCACATGTAATATGGCAGTAACATGTTACTTCATTGCAACTCCAGTTCTACTTGAACTTTCTTCTTCAATGCACATAATACTGTTGGACAGAATACTTAAGGGGCTCCGGAACGCCCTATACTTGCAATGTTAAAATAGCGCTTACAAATTACATCTTTCCTCACAAAGTATTTGAGGTAGGAAGTTGAACTTTTTACAGATTATTTATTGGAATAAGGGCTACAACTTAACACAGGGATTTTACAAAATTTTAGTTCAGTTATTAAAGATGATTTTTTTTCAATTGTAATGAAATTTCACAACATTTTTTTGCAGGTTTTTATTTATATATTCAAAAATATACAGTTTTTTGGAACAAGGCTCTGTTAAATTATGCAGAAGGTACTGTGTAACATTTACTGAAAGTTTGAAACAAATATGTTTGGAAGATCCTTAGAAAACATGTGATTAGTATGAGAAAATAAAAGTTTTGGGAATCGAGTGACAAAGATTGGATTAACTTTTTAGTGCATTCCAGGTCCATAGGATGGATTATCTTCATCCTCTGCAAACTCCTCCTCCAGCTTCCTCTTGTTCCTCCTCCTGTTTACTCTTGCTTGTATTTCTAGACTCTTTACAGCCCTGTCTGCAGCCCGAAGGCGTTCCTTGTCTAAAGCAAGCATCGCTCATTGTTGTGTTCATAGATTTTGCTACCATTTTCTTCAGTTGCAGTTACTGCAACACTGTTCCAAACGGTGGTCATGTATGAACACTTATCACATTTCAGTTGTATTTCACTAGCAAGTCCTACATGCTTTATTATGGAGAGTTCCAGACCAACTTCACTACAATGAATACATCTTACACAGTTTGAAAACATTCCTTTGAGAACCGACATATCAAATATTTCATACACATCCGATTCGCCCATAAAACATTCATAGTTTTCACTCATTGAACCAAGCTTCTTCTGTGAAGTATTTTCTTTCCCACTTTGACTGCTATGGGCAGGTGTACTTGAGAGGTTAGGTTCACTCACTTGGTTATCGTCTTTATTGTTTGCAGTAATAACACATACCTTTGGCTTTCCAACATTTCTCCTTTTCTTAAAAGCCTTCAGAGGATTTGTAATAACTTTACTTTTACTCATTATTATACTTCAACAAAACAGAGACTCAAGAAACAGAATTAATTACGAATATTTTCGAGATATCGACAGAGTAAATAAACATGAAACAATCGATAATCACACCAGCGATATATATTGAACCATCACAGGTTAGCCACAACACATACTTTATCTCACATCACTAAAATGTACCTGATGAACACGGACGTTAATAATAACACCATTTGACAGCAGTTTAACAGCGCCACAGTGGGTCACGCCCACGTAGAACACATTTCAAAAAAAATTTAAAAATAGTTGTAGTCTTCGGAATTGAATAAATTATATATCTATTAAAAGGTAATAGTCTGCAGATTCAGAAAACGCAAAAAAGTAAAAATTGAACTTTTCATGATTTTGAGACTTTCCGGAGCCCCTTACGTGGCTTGAAAGGAACTGAAGGGTAATGAAGTTGATTGGACAGTTGAAAAAGTTTTAAGAGTGAGGGCCACTTGTCAGGTAAGAGCAGGCAGAGTTTTCATGCTTCCGAAATATCACAGATTCTGTCAACAGCTGGTAGAAGAGACTATTTAGTTTTAGTACTACCTAAAAGCTTTTTGTATTCTAATTTGTACTTCAGTAAACTCACAGAATGATTTCAATTTTCAGTACTGAAACATAACTACGGAAATGATGTATTTCACAAATTATAAGCTGCATGTCAATAGGTAAGTTTTTTGCCCCAATTTGGACAGTAATGTGCACAATGTGAGCAAGATATTCTTTATCTATTAAATTAAATATGTTCTTTAAACTTAAAGATTGTTTTAACTTTTCTTTTATCTCTAATAGGAACTTGTGCTGGCAACCGCAATTACAATAACCTGTTCCTTAAGGCGGAACTTTTGCAACAGTCTCAGACACATGACATCACATGCTCTGCACTTTCAACTTCCGATTTCACCAATTGCTACACTCTCGCTACGGTAATACAGCTAATATTAAGGTAAGATTTATCAAAGTCACTGCCATAAGCACTGGAAACGGTAAACTACCATAGAACAGCACAATATACTCAAGTTTGAATACATATAGCTTTTTACGAGGTCACAATACCATCCTCTTGCTGAAAGAATCACACTTTGCAACCTACACGTCTTCGTTTTTTCATAAGAATGAACCATAAGACGAGGCATGTTCAGAAAGGAAGCTTACTCGATATTTATACGTTTTTAGAGAAAATGTATTTGAAAAAAATGACATGATATTGTAGTACTTGTTGACTATTTTTCTACAAATTCACCATCCCGTTCAGAGCATGTGGTGAAACGTTGCAGGTTCTTTATACCTTCTTAGAAGAACTCTCCCCCCAACAACTTCTCCCACTTCAGAAAGTCTTTCCGCATATGCTCGTTGGTTGTCTGCCTTCAGGGACATGAAAAAATGGTAGTCTGAAGACCGCAGGTCAGGAAAAGAACGGGAGTGGTTCAATTCATCCATACCAAATGAATCTAAGTACCCATTGGTGGCTAAGGCATTGTCGTGACACAAGCACACTCATGTCGTCAGTATCCCCCTCCAATGGTTTTGAATGCTCTTCTTAAATTTTTTTAGGATCTTAGAGTGTCGTTGTACACTGATTCTCTCCTTGTGAGGCAGAAATTTGAACAGTGAGTTTACGTACTCCTGTTTTCCTGCAGTGCTCGCTCTGGTCATGGGATCCCCCTCTACCACTCAGTATTGCCAACTCTCAAAAAACAGGAAAACCACAGCCCGTTATACACTCCTGGAAATTGAAATAAGAACACCGTGAATTCATTGTCCCAGGAAGGGGAAACTTTATTCACACATTCCTGGGGTCAGATACATCACATGATCACACTGACAGAACCACAGGCACATAGACACAGGCAATAAAGCATGCACAATGTCGGCACTAGTACAGTGTATATCCACCTTTCGCAGCAATGCAGGCTGCTATTCTCCCATGGAGACGATCGTAGAGATGCTGGATGTAGTCCTGTGGAACGGCTTGCCATGCCATTTCCACCTGGCGCCTCAGTTGGACCAGCGTTCGTGCTCGACGTGCAGACCGCGTGAGACGACGCTTCATCCAGTCCCAAACATGCTCAATGGGGGACAGATCCGGAGATCTTGCTGGCCAGGGTAGTTGACTTACACCTTCTAGAGCACGTTGGGTGGCACGGGATACATGCGGACGTGCATTGTCCTGTTGGAACAGCAAGTTCCCTTGCCGGTCTAGGAATGGTAGAGCGATGGGTTCGATGACGGTTTGGATGTACCGTTCACTATTCAGTGTCCCCTCGACGATCACCAGTGGTGTACGGCCAGTGTAGGAGATCGCTCCCCACACCATGATGCCGGGTGTTGGCCCTGTGTGCCTCGGTCGTATGCAGTCCTGATTGTGGCGCTCACCTGCACGGCGCCAAACGCGCATACGACCATCATTGGCACCAAGGCAGAAGCGACTCTCATCGCTGAAGACGACACGTCTCCATTCGTCCCTCCATTCACGCCTGTCGCGACACCACTGGAGGCGGGCTGCACGATGTTGGGGCGTGAGCGGAAGACGGCCTAACGGTGTGCGGGACCGTAGCCCAGCTTCATGGAGACGGTTGCGAATGGTCCTCGCCGATACCCCAGGAGCAACAGTGTCCCTAATTTGCTGGGAAGTGGCGGTGCGGTCCCCTACGGCACTGCGTAGGATCCTACGGTCTTGGCGTGCATCCGTGCGCCGCTGCGGTCCGGTCCCAGGTCGACGGGCACGTGCACCTTCCGCCGACCACTGGCGACAACATCGATGTACTGTGGAGACCTCACGCCCCACGTGTTGAGCAATTCGGCGGTACGTCCACCCGGCCTCCCGCATGCCCACTATACGCCCTCGCTCAAAGTCCGTCAACTGCACATACGGTTCACGTCCACGCTGTCGCGGCATGCTACCAGTGTTAAAGACTGCGATGGGGCTCCGTATGCCACGGCAAACTGGCTGACACTGACGGCGGCGGTGCACAAATGCTGCGCAGCTAGCGCCATTCGACGGCCAACACCGCGGTTCCTGGTGTGTCCGCTGTGCCGTGCGTGTGATCATTGCTTGTACAGCCCTCTCGCAGTGTCCGGAGCAAGTATGGTGGGTCTGACACACCGGTGTCAATGTGTTCTTTTTTCCATTTCCAGGAGTGTAGTTTCAAACGACGACTGTGCAACAAATAAAAATCATAGTGGAAGTAAACATGTATCAGTATAAGAAGCAGCTTCCCACCGGAATAAAAGAGAGGTATCTTCCATGCCTGTAGTACAAGCTATGTTCACTGAGGCACAGGCAATATAGTGTATGCACTTCGGCAGTCGCAGGCACAAACCACACATTTTCTCTAAAAACATGATTTTCGGGTTGCTTTCGAATTAAGGCAAAGTGTCACTAAATATTTTCTCAGACATTAAAATATTTTAGGGATCTTTCTCCACCTCACATTTTAATTAAGACGAAAGTAACCACGCATTACGTTTTATCTCAGTGGCAAAAACATAGCTCCCTTTCATTTCTCCGCCTAACTTCAGACGTAATGGCCACGTTGAAACAACAATATGGCCCATATTTATTAATATTATAACTGACAGTGTGATTTTATCCACTGTAGTACAGGCAAAAGGGTATTTACGATCTTAGGTCCAGGATTACCTTGAAAGTCAATACTTCACTACAATCATCAGAGTTTGTTTTAAAGTTAGTTGTCTTCTTGTGACTTTCTTAATCGATAACTGAAGAGTTTAAATTCTGTTGGATTATGTTCACGTAAATATATGCTCTGGTTAACTCTCTAAAATTATTATTTATCACTTGTTCCAGTGCAACCAACTTTGAGCTGCAGTTTGTGAGACATATTCTTTGGCTACCAGCGGTTGTACTAGTGGCAGAGCAGAGCTAGTGAGTGAGTCAGTTGCAGAGAGAGAGAGAGAGCTGGTTCAAATGGCTCTGGGCACTATGGAACTTAACATCTGAGGTCATCAGTCCCCTAGACCTTAGAACTACTTAAACCCAACTAACCTAAGGACATCACACACATCCATGCTCGAGGCAGGATTCGAACCTGCAACCGTAGTAGTCACACGGTTCCGGATTGAAGCGCCTAGGACCGCTCGGCCGCCGCAGATAGAGAGAGAGAGCAGAGCTGCCACTGAGCCAGAAGCTTGGATGGCGGACCTGCCGTAGAGAGAATGAAATTTAACTGCGATGGTCCCTGATGTGTAATACAGGATAGAGGACTGTTTTGAGACGACAATATCAAGGGGTGACACTTTTTTTTAGAGGTCACACATTTGTTTTATATTCTGCAAGCGGTAGCTGAGTAATTATTGTGGACAAAAGATTGTGTTTAATAGTACCTACGTTTTGGTAATCAGAATATTAGTTAAATTACCAGATTCAGTTACAAGTATTTGATTAAAGAAACAAAGAGTACATTTTACGTAATATAAATGTTATTTGATTTAATTTTTATTCTGTATGAATGCGCCAGGCAGAAATCATAGTTCCTGTTAGTACGAGTCACTTCTATATTATTAAGAGAACCTTAATATGATTTCCAGGTACCTTTTTACTCATTTGCAAATAATAATTTTATACTCAGAACGTAAATGCAGTCGTAAGATTCCTGAGTGAAGGATTGTACCATTGCATGGACAACTAGCTGTATTTTTCGAGAGACAGCAAAATTCTTATTTGGAAAAGCAGTCTGAAGTAAGGTGAGGTGATAGTTCCGCAGTGAATTATTTTCGGGTACATGCAGTTCAGCAGTTCACATTCTTTCAACTGAAGAAGGCTGAGCAATGTTTTGAGATGAAATTAAGAATGGTATTCGTTTGCAAAATTCTCACAGATTACAGCAGATGCAGTTTTGTAACGGGGCACAGTCTTAATACGCCACATATAGCACATGTGATTTTTTGATGAAGAAGCCAATCTGCGTAGTATTGATAAACATTTTTGTGTTTAATTCTATTTACAAGTAACAAAAATGGTTCAAATGGCTCTGAGCACTAGAACTTAGAACTACTTAAACCTAACTAACCTAAGGACAGCACACAACACCTAGCCATCACGAGGCAGAGAAAATCCCTGACCCCGCTGGGAATCGAAAACGGGAACCCGGGCGTGGGAAGCGAGAACGCTACCGCATGACCACGAGATGCGGGCTACAAGTAATAAGATTGAGTTTCGATTAACTGGCATCACACACATAAAGATATTTACACAGGTAATATTCGTCTTAAAAAGTAGGGTAACAACGAATTTTCTAGATTAGAATACAAGGGCAACACGGTATTCGGTATTTAAAAGTATTTTGTTTCACATTGCCACATACAGTTCCTAATAAACAAGCGATAGCTTTAAGAAATACACTTATATAACAAACGAAAACCGTACCCGAAATTCTCAGAGCTGGAGAATGCGGGAACTACATGAAAACGGAGAAACGGGAAAATTCTCAAAAGGAGTTAGCGGCAGCAAAACCGAAGCGCACATAGATCAGCAGACCGAGAGATTTACAAGTACAAACATCAGCAGTTCTCAGAATGAGATTTTCACTCTGCAGCGGAGTGTGCGCTGATATGAAACTTCCTGGCAGATTAAAACTGTGTGCCCGACCTAGACTCGAACTCGGGACCTTTGCCTTTCGCGGGCAAGTGCTCTACCATCTGAGCTACCGAAGCACGACTCACGGCCGGTACTCACAGCTTTACTTCTGCCAGTATCTCGTCTCCTACCTTCCAAACTTTACAGAAGCTCTTCTGCGAACCTTGCAGAGCTAGCACTCCTGAAAGAAAGGATATAGCGGAGACATGGCTTAGCCACAGCCTGGGGGATGTTTCCAGAATGAGATTTTCACTCTGCAGCGGAGTGTGCGCTGATATGAAACTTCCTGGCAGTCGTGCTTCGGTAGCTCAGATGGTAGAGCACTTGCCCGCGAAAGGCAAAGGTCCCGAGTTCGAGTCTCGGTCGGGCACACAGTTTTAATCTGCCAGGAAGTTTCATCAGCAGTTCTCTTTCAATCTCGAGCTTCCATCGAGCGACATGGCGTAGAAGTTAACTTATTGGACAGGCTTCCCGAGGATGGCCCTTCAAATCCTCGTCCGACAATCCGGCTTTACACAGAGGGATAACGAAGCGCCGATATACATATGGCGGTAGTATCGAGTACACAAGACACAAACGAGCAGCGCAGTGCCGCACTGTCGTTTGTACTCAGGTGACTCATGTGAAAAGGATACCTACGTAATTACAGTCACGACGGGAATTGACAGACATTGAACGCGGATCGGTAGTTGGTGCTCGACGCATGGGACGTTACGTTCCCGAAATCGTTATGAAACTCAGCATTCGAAATCCACAGTATCGAGAGTGTGCTGAGGAGTGCCAAATTTCAGGCATTCCCTCTCACGACGGACAACACAGTGGCCGACTGCCTTCACTTAACAACCAGAGCAGCGGCATCTGCGTAGAGTTGCCAGTGCTAACAGACAAGCAGAACAGCGTGAAATAACCACAGAAATCTATGTGGGACTATCCGTTAGGACAGTGCGGTGAAATTTGGCGCTAATGGGCCACGGCAGCAGACGATCGGTGCGAGCGCCTTTGTTAACACCACGACATCGCCTGCAGCGCCTCGGTGTTAAATCGGTATATAAATTATTAATTTCCCTTGGAATATTTCAAATTTAATGCTTTTGAGATCCGCTATTTCGTACTTAGGTACATGAATAAGCTTCATTCTTTCGCATTGCTTCACAGAATATTCCATGCTGTTCAGTGATAATATTTTCAATTGTGGTCGCATAAACACTTAAGCTTTGTAAGACATAAAAAAATTAGATGCTGTAGCAGGGTAGTAAGTACCAGTGAAAGTGATAATGGATGCTGATTATGCCAACGGCGTTGAGCCTGTCCAACCTAGTGCTGGTTCTGACTTTAAATTATTGCAGGAAATAGGAAAAAACGAACATGAGAGGATTCGTTAGGAGATGTAATCTGTAGACTGAATTTGGAAAGGACTAAAGATACACTGTGAAAATAAAACTAATGTAGCGTCGTGGAGAGTGTCCACCCTTGGCCTTCATGACTGCTTGAAAACTGCTGGGGATCTTTCAGTGAAGTGTCGCCTTAACAGGTGAAACCAGATAAAGTGGTGATTTTCGACGCTCGGATCTGGGCGAAGACGACGTTATAACTCTTCCCAAAGGTATACCATTCTGTTCAAGTCGGGAATTTTTGGGGGGTGCAGTCCATTTCACAATTATTATCATCCAAAGACCATTTATGCTTTGTGGCATTGTGCACTATCATGCTGATACAACAACCATCGTCTATGACCTCTTCTACTGTTCGCAGTACACACGATGTAAAATGTGTTTATAAGCTTTTCGTTAACCGTAGTACCGGGATCACATCCTAGCCACGCAAATAACCGCCATTCCGTAACACAATTTATTTCGTACTGCACTCAATGATGTACGTGATAGCAACTAAATTTCTTCAGGTATTTATCAAGTTGAGGCAGTTCCTTCCGATCACCACAGTGTGTAAAGTGATTCGTGACATTAAATTACTCATTTCTAAGCATCCGCTGTCCAGCGGCGTCGTTGTTTACACCACATCAAGCGTCATTGACTACAACAACGTCTACTTCATGAGGAGATGCTCGACCACTATAAACCATTAACTTTAACTCCCTACGCCCAGTCACTGTGCTAGCTGGTCTGCTGCTACCACTTTAAAATTAGCAAGTGATTTCTTCCGCTGCTTTTACAAGATCCCTTAAAACCATTCTCCACAATGCTCGTTGGTCTCTGTCCGTCAGTGCATGAGGACTGCGGTGGTCTTTGTTTAGCTGTAGTTCTTCCTTCGCAGAGCAAGGGAAGGAAGATTGGGTTTAATGTCCTTTTGATATGGAGGTCATTAGAGATAGAGCACATGTTCCGATTATGCAAAGGACAGAGAAGGAAATCGGCCGTGCCCTTTCAAAGCAACCATCCCGACATTTGCCTAGAGTGATTTAGGGATATAACGGAAAACCTAAATCTGGATGGCCTGACGCGGTTTTGAACCATCGTCCTCCCTAATGCAAGTCCAGTGTGCTAACCACTAAGCCACTTCGCTCGGTTGTTCCTTCACATTTCCACTTCCTTATCACATTACCAACAGTGTGCATAGGCAGATTTGAAAGGTGAGGAAAGAGAAATACCGGCGAAAAGCGAAAATTTGTGTCGAACCAGGTCTCAGTCCCGGATTTCCCCTTTTACATTAGCGGTCGCCCTAACCGCGTCGGCTATCCTAGTACGCTTCCTGTCGAACCTAAATTACCAACTTGTCGCGCACTACCTCTCTAGTGCTCTGTCAACCGTCCTCGGTGGTCACAGCATTTGGCATGATTCCCACAAGAGGTTGGACCTAGGGTGCATCCAAACTGAAGATATCGTGAAAGGCCGTCAAGACGTATAAATGACTATTATATGTGACGTGTGTGTTCTTTCGGACATTTTCCAAGCAATAGACGTCATATATATATAATAGTATCTTCAGAAGGGTTGAAGTGTCTGCGATGGATTTGTTACTCAGGTGAAATCCAAGTACTATTCCACGTTCGAAGTTGCTAAGTTCTCCTGACTAACCCATTCTGCTGTTACTGCTTCGCTACTGACAACGCAGGGCTCCCCACCGACTCTTATTCTAGGGGGCCGCCCATCCTGACGTTTTCTTTTCAGTTCAGTATGACACAGGGGTTTGCGGATGCTTCAGATCAGGCAACGTTCAGCGAAAGTACGATGTGTACCCAGCGATTATGTCACTACCGACAGCCGAAAAAGCGTTTCTCTGATGTCAGAGGCGACTTGGACATGCCAGGTGTTCTCACTCTGCAGGTCTCAGTATAGAGGTGACCAGAGAGATATCACACGCTTAGAATAGAGACATAAACGGTCCCGAGTTTCTCCTGGCGTATAAAATTTACAAACCACTTACGGGAATTCAGCCAGGTAATATTTAAAACGACCACTAATGTTTCGGTGGGAGAACACCCCGCCATTTTCAAGGCACAAATTGCCTTGAAAATGGCAGGGAGTACTCCAGCATAAATATCAGCGGTAGCTGTAAATATTACCTGATTGAATTCCTGTAAGTTCATAGAATGAAGGCTTTCACGACCGGATCGCATAGCTGCTGGTAAACCTTTCGGGATGTGAGGTAGTGGTCCAAGAAAGTCTTCCGTTGTTTCCGTAAGTTGTTTGAAAACAACAGTCCCCATCTACGGACTGCCCACCAATTGTCTCCCAGAGTTTGGAGGGGGTACTGTTGACTCCGCCAAACAGTGGACTCCCTCCATGCACTCGGGTCCATGAGAGCACGGTAGCCCTAATCTCATCACTGGAGCCTCTTATGCCATCTTGCTGTCAACTACACAAGCTCTCAGGTCAACCCAAAGTCTCTGGGATGTTGCAACTTACGAGATGTACTGGCCTCCAATCGACTTCTCACTGCTGTAGTTCACACCCACTAAACTAATTTCCTGATTAAGGGATTGGTGACTGATTTCTGTCGTCGGCGTACGCATTCCTGCAGCGTGATAGGAATGTTATGCATGGCTCTACCATTTGATTCAATAAGAATCCTGGCGATTTTATAATGCATTCTGGCTTTAAATTCTTCTGACGCAGCAGGTCGAGTACGGTAAGCGGCGCTCTTAAGATGGCCCAACAAGATAAAAATCACACGCCGTCCTGTTAGGTGGTCTTGTGGGCCATGCAGTGTCAACAGTAGTTGCACAGTTCCCATCGATATTCGCCCCATATGTGCTACTGCCGGCCGGCGTGGCCGAGCGGTTCTAGGCGCTACAGTCTGGAACCGCGTGACCGCTACGGTCGCAGGTTCGAATCCTGCCTCCGGCATGGATGAGTCTGATGTCCTTAGGTTAGTTAGGTTTAAGTAGTTCAAAGTTCTAGGGGACTGATGACCACAGCAATTAAGTCCCATAGTGGTCAGAGCCATTTAAACCGTTTTTGTGCTACTGCTCCGTCATGTTGAGACCAGCTGTAAGAAAATGTAGGCACTTAATGCGCAACAAAACTTTCCATCATGGCAACACATCGAACAGATGTCACAGTTGTTAACATCCATCATCATCTTCAAGTAGGAGGCTGTAATGCGACTCGGAATCTGCTGAGACCAATAATGAAATTTCTTTTTGTTGACGAAGCAACTGACATGGAAGTGAGCTTCGACCGACATCAACAGGTGGCCTAATAAAGTGCCGTCGCCGAGCACTTTTGCTAACATGCGTTCATCATATTGTCTACGCTTTAACGGATCGTTAGTCTGAAGCTGCTAAACGATCTCCAGCTTATAGGAATGGAACATTAAACCTGCTTTCGGCATACGTCGAACACTCGAATGATGGTAATCTAGAGACACTGAATGAAGTCGAACAGAGCGCTGTGGGCTTCTTACGAAAGCAGTTCACACAGCCTCAGTATTATCTTCTGCACTAGCGGTTCGGGATATCGCTACAGATAGCTCCTTGAATGCAGAACCCCTTTCCTCAAAACTGCTGACACGGGTTTTGACTGCATGCGCTGAGAAAACATGACAGTGCCGTCCGATGCTGAAATCAAGATGAAATTCTCGACGCGCGGTTTCCACATTTCCATTCTTGAAATAGGCTTTTGCCGCAAAGGTACGCTGCACTCCATTCAATTGTTCCATTTATACCATTCCATTACTGTTTACTAAGTGGTAGGACAGGGTGAGCAACATTCTGTATGTCATTCAAAGTCATGTATCTCGCACCGTTGCCACAACAGGTTCCAAAATTCCTCATCATTTTGAGTCACCCTGCAATAATACCAAAACTAAATAAAAGCTTTACAAAAGCTTTAAATTAAAAATTGAAAAGAGCAAGCGTACTCTGCTGCTTTGTGGTGGCCAGCAGGCACACTATTTCGGCGATCAGGTAACAGAGTGAGTGTAGTGGCTCCACTTCCCGCCTGAGCGGACAGTTGCGCTATGCCGAGAACATTGCAAGGCTGACACTGTACTTCTCAATCGAGAGGCATCTTTGCTGAAGAGCAGACCTATCGTGTCCTCTCGAGACGGGGAAATGGGGAGACCCTCGATGCTTAAAACCGAGGCCGACGCGTTCAGTATTCACCGACAGCAGCAACACATGCTGGAAATCTATCGTACATAGTCATTACAAGTGTAGAGGCCGTGAAGACTGACACAGTCACTCTAAGAGAACAGTTTCCCCAGTTTGTCAATCTGCAGCTGGGATGTGGGTGTCATCAAGTTGAAGAATCATGTTGGCAGGAGCCGCGTGGCAGACGCTCCTACAAGTTATGGCGGAATCCTTCTATATTACAATCCAAGGCGAAACCGGTTACGGACAGGGAGAGAGAGTTAACAGAAGAAGAGAAGAAGGTTTCACGTGTGTAAGATGTAGTTGCTCAGCGTCTTCGGGAGTATATTCCTGAAGCGAGGTTCGCAAACACATCACGGTAAAAACCAGCTGCAATTTCACAGCCTACTGTCTTGCACAGGCGGAATGTAGCAGTTCGAAGCAGTTCGAAGATGGGCCAGAATAAACCGCTGCAACAGAAATGATGGCAAGCTGAGTCCAGCAAGAACATGCTGATCCAGTCAAGGAGCCAACAACGTGGCTTCCACTCAATAGTCGAGCTCACACATGTATCTGTTCTCCTGTCCGATATGGCATGAACAGAACAGGAATATCTTGAAGGAGCAGCGACTCCTAGGTTTTGTGGTTCGGACACACGACCCTATACTGTGGCAACACAAATGCACGAGTCAGACCGGCTGAGCAGCTAACAACAGAACACACAGGCTGGTAGACAATTAGTTATGGGGAACATCGTTGCCAGCAATCGAAGCTGCCAGTTTTATCCAAACGGGAAGCGGGATGGTTTGGCCAAAAGACATCACCCTCAGAAGAGGACGGGTGGAGACGTACAGATGCTCACTTCTCACATGGCATTGACGTGCCGATTAACTACCAAACGGTAATGACCTTTGAGAGTGTGTAAAAGCGGAAACCAACTTCTGAGAGTGGTCAGCATGTAGTGTGACTACAGGCAATGACGTACTCTAACGCCACAGCGGGACAGGGAGAGATTGCAATACCAGTAATATCGCAGTCGGTTAACGGAGCGAAGGATAAACCTGTAACCACGAGTGCCAAAAGCCCTTACCAACGGCGCAAACAACAGAAACATAGGAGTGGCCCGGGGATGAAAGAATAAGGTTGTCTCGACATCTTCTCGGACACAGGGCTACCAAGCGGCATCGTTGTCCACAAAGACTGAGGACAACAGCTGCTACGACAGTCGGAGGACTTCACACAGCTTCCAGCTGAGCTGTTTGATCTAATAGGAGATATATCACCGTTCACTTCAACCTGAGTTGTTGAGACCAAAACCACAGACAGCCGAAAGACTCAGACCAAACAACTGTGTGACCGCTCCCAGAACACCTGCAACTGCAGAAGATAAGCAGTGAGTGAAACATGAATAGAGAGTAGCCGGATGTCCGAGCAGATAGCAAACAAGAAGGCTATGCGCTGACAGCTAGGTGGCAACCCCACAAGCTCTACCCTGGGTTTCAGAGGATTTTTCGGGCCGTAAGACAATTGGTGGAGCAGTTCTCAAATCCCTTCGGTCCCAAATTAAGACCAAATGTCTTCGTCTCAGTATCATTCCGCAGTTTTAGTTTCGGCCAATTGTTGCCTGCAATTGTTCCCTTCATTTTCTCGGTGTGTCTTTATCTCCTTTCAGTTTGATTTAAAGTTTAGTCTTCTATTACACTCGAAATTTTTAATTCCTTTCCCATATTTTCATTTCGTATTCTATCTGTTACGTCACATTCATTCAGCTCTCTAAAAAATCTCATTTTGACTGCTTCAATTTTTTACCTTGTTTTTTTCTTCAATATCGACTATACTATTCCATATAATAGGGCCAGAAATGGGACCCTTTAATAAAATTTCAGTGTTACTTCTTTCCGTCTCTTGTGCTCCATTGTTGTATTAACTGTGCCACAAATGCGTCGAAATCTATTCAGCTTAATCTGTCTATCTTCTTCATATTCACGCGGTGTGGTTAATGTGTTTTCATTTTCTCATTATCTATTGTCTTAGTTCTGACTGACTATTTTACACAACATTTCAATAACTTAGATCCAGTGCAGATGGTTTCATTCTATATTCTCTACATGTTTTGATTTGTCTATAATTTTCTTACTGTAAATCATCACCTCTTGCAAAAATCAATGTAATATTCTTAGAATATCGGAGTGGTTGTTGTTTTACCGAGTGGTTTACTTGCATCCAGTGCTCATCCTAGAATTCAAGATGTGAACTGCATCATCAGTGTAAATGTGGAACATCGCTGCGTATAATTGTCTTACCACTTTGTATCGCTTCTGGTTACGTGCCGTCTATTAGGTTACCAATGTTTCCTTATACGCACTTTTGGTAGCTGACATATGATGTAAAGGGTAACGTCTTAGCAGATCAAAACTGTGTGCCGGACCGAGACTCAAACTCGGCACCTTTGCCTTCCGCGGGCAAGTGCTCTACCAACTGCGCTACCCAAGCACGACTCACGCCCCCGTCCTCACAGCTTTACTTCTCCCAGTACCTCGTCTCCTACCTTCCAAACTTTACAGAAGCTCTCCTGCGAACCTTGCAGAACTAGCACTCCTTAAAGAAAGGATATTGCGGAGACATGGCTTAGCCACAGCCTGAGGGATGTTTCCAGAATGAGATTTTCACTCTGCAGCGGAGTGTGCGCTGAAATGAAAGTTCCTGGCAGATCAAAACTGTGTGCCGGACCGAGAAAGGCAAAGGTCCCGAGTTCGATTCTCGGTGCGGCACACAGTTTTGATCTGCCAGGAAGTTTCATATCAGCGCACACTCCGCTGCAGAGTGAAAATCTCATTCAGGTAACGTCTTAGTTCCGTTATTCCCCATAACTTTCTCTGATCACATTACTGAAAACTTTCTGAAAATCTGTGAAGACAATATATTTATTTTTATTTAATTCCATCTACTTTTCATTAAGTTTTGTAAAATAAAGGTGCAATACTCATTGATGGTCTCTTTCTAAATCCTACCTGTTCTTCCACTAGTAAATCCTCTACTCCTATTTCCAGTATTGTGTTTCAAAATCTCTCATGAAGTTTATATTTGTGTCAAGTTTCCACGTTTTTCCTCTCTTCTAGCACATCGATATTGCTTATGCTTTGTTCCTGTTTCGTGATACATCTTTTTGGTTCCAGCATATGTTAGGCAAATGTAAGAATTCATGGTTTAACGATAATAGTTCATATTTAATTGACGCTCATTGATTCCATATAAATGCGCTGATTTTACATTTTTTGTAGTTTTTGAGATCGAGGAATATCCTAAAGCAAAATTTTACGAGCCTACTTAGGAGAGAGAAGAAGTGTCTAAGACTTCTTTGCAGAAATTGCTACACATACTGATACGAGGAAAGTATAAACTTGTAATCAATGTGGCTGAAAAGACCAAACAGGAAGCTCTGTGCAAGCCTGCTGCTTCCTCTCACACAGCAGAATAAATTTAAAAAAAAGGGAGAGAGAGAGAAAGAGAGAGAGATAAATACTGGAAAAAACTCATTTGGGAAGATCTCATGGAGAGCGGTTGTAGTGTCGAGAATAGACCCCAGTGCAAAGTGCATATCATATATATACTGTTCAATATTGACAGATGAAAAGAAATTAATTGTGAAAAATACCTTTCAAGAAAGTTATTTTTTTATATAGTAAAGATGTATGATCAATATTGACTACGCAGAACGGTTGATATGACGAGGTTTTGGATCTGAATATGGTCTACACTGGCTGAAACTGGTCACCGAAAATAGATAACAGTGTGATCTGCTGTCACCTGCTGCACCTGGAGCTATCAGCATCTCCTGGAGACCAACCAAACGGCTGTGTTTGACAGGCGAGCGAACCTCAAGCGCTTCACCGGAGATTAGACGTAGAGGCGATTACCGAGGTTGTTGGTCGAAGTTGGCGGGCCTTGAAGGTTATTGCAGGAGTTTAATAAACGTATTTTGGAGAGTCGACACCGTATTATGTTCGACGAAACATACGTCATCTGTCATTATGAGGACGAACAGGTACTGAGATAGCGTTAAATAAGCAGTTGCAGAAATAAATATATTTGAAAACACCTTCAATAAGGACAGCGGTTTGCACCTCAGCTCATCCTGGAAACCGGCTATCGCAAGGTTAAAGCCAACCCGACGGACTAAGGACGAAAACATAATCATTTTGGCTGAGCAGTGAGCACCAGTCATGTCACAGCCAGCAGCAAGAGTATATAACGCCACGAGGCAAGGCAGTCGCAGTAGTCATCTACCACTTGACAATACCCGAGGAGAGCTCGATCGAAATCTCATCGAATTTCATTCACCCGAGCCGGGCTTCGTATATAAGCTGCTGGAAAAATTTCGTACACCTGGAAAGACAAGGTCGACTTTGATGCGATGACAGTATGTGCCCCTTCAGGGATAGTAGATGTAGTGATAAAGGTCTCAATGTTGCCCACCAACAGATTGCATAGAGGCGTAGCTACCGGAGCGCCATCTGCGTATCTTTTAACAGAGAATGCTCATAGCCAGTGTGGTCCAAACATGTGAAGAAAGCAAGCAACCATGCCACAGTGACCCTCTTCTGCTTCCTACAACCATCTGACTGAGTCAGAAAGTAGTCCGATTGTGGCCTTCCGACGTGTGGGCTGGTTCTTTCGGAGAATTTACACACAAGCTGGACGTGCTGCGTCATTTGTACGCACAAGCTGGACGTGTTGCATCATTTGTACATCGATGCTGGTATCAGTGGGCTTGTGGACATTCTCACACTACTAGACGAGTTTCAGGACTTCTAGTCAGCGCAGATAGCGTCACCACATCACTGATAAGTGGGCTTGGCAGTTCAGGCATTTCAACACAAATTGTTGCAAAACAGTTATAAGCAGTAGGACTACGCGCACGCGCACCTCTAGCCCGTCTTACACTCGCACCGCAGCATCGACGTGCCCAGCATGCCGTCAAAGCATCACTTGGAAGATGGACTGGCGCGCCGTGCCCTTCATCGATAAATTCAGCACTTGCATGCAAGTTATGGCCTTTTGTGCGTAAGATGTCCCATCTACTGCCTCATGGTGTGGGGAGCGATAATCTGTACCTCTCGCTCACCTTTGATGTTTCTCGAGGGGACGCTAGCCAGCGCTCGGTTCTTGCATAATGTTCTTAGAACCACTCTTTCGCCATTCATGCAACAGGAAGGTGATGTGTTGTTCCAACAGGACAGTGCTCGCCCACACCCTGACTGTAAAACTCAACGTACTCTGCAAGACTTGCGGCAACTTTCCTGGCCAGCACGATCTCTGCACTTGTCTCCAATCGAGCATGTGTGAGATATGATGGGACGAGAAGTGGCTCTTGCTTCTCGTCAGCCAACAACTCTTATAGCGGGCGTGGAATAACGTCTCCCATATAGTTTACGCCGTCTGTACGATATACTGGATGCCACAGTCAGCGCCGGTGTTGCCGCCCGTGGAGGCTACACGACGTACTAGTATGGGTGTTTCAGCGTGCGTCGGTATCTGGTATCTCAGACCCGCTTGTGCTAAGGATTTGTGAATGTACTGCATATGCACTGGTGCAACAATAAATCTTAAGTAGATTGGAAACCTCTGAAGGACTCTCTAGAGAATAGGGGTATTTAATGCCCTTAACGCTCAGAACTGAAAATCACATGACCATCCGTTACCCCAATAGTGAATCCACAAATTCCGCTCATTATTCCGCTCATAATAAAGGTGCAATTTGAGAAAAAGTTTACCATTATAACATCAGCTACTGACCGGTAATGGAATGTCCACTGTTATCTTTAGTAGGTTTCCCAGACTGAAATCAAGCAATATATACTTATATGAGTTCTTGTGTTCTAGGAGTCTTTCGTGGTGACATGTCTGAATAAAATCTTCTTGGTTTTCAAGGTGCGTTAATTCGAATAAAGTTTTATTCGAATTGACGGGAGTTGACAACCGAGAAGATGTTATTCATACATGAATTCTTCACGTCTTCAGTCCTCTAATCCAATTCCCATGCACTGCCCTCAACTTCAGAAGCACCATTTTACACCAACGTCACAAATAAACTTTTATCTCGAACTGTTAGTTTAGTCGGAAC
Source organism: Schistocerca americana (assembly GCF_021461395.2). NCBI lineage: Eukaryota > Metazoa > Arthropoda > Insecta > Orthoptera > Acrididae > Schistocerca > Schistocerca americana. The sequence goes on along the minus strand of NC_060121.1, from coordinate 719,742,689 downwards.
TCTTCTCTGTTTTATTAGCTGATTAACTTCCCAAACCCGTCAGTAATTAGGAAAAAATTCTGAAATTTAGTACGGGAAAAATTCTACAATGCTCTATCAACTGCATTGTCTGAATATGAGCAACACATTCTTAACGGTGTAAAAAAATTTGTTTGGTCTCCATTTGGATGGGTCGGCATTTCAGGCAGACGAGTGTCGGTCAGAAATAACTACGTTAGAATGCCGGCGAGGTTTCCACTTTCGTAAGTCACGTGCAGCCTCCGGTTGTTTTATCTATCCTCCTAATGGAGAGCCCGTACGTACCACTAAGGACGGCACTACGGGGAAGACTTTGCGAGATGGAGAGCTAGAACCCTTTGGAGCGCTGCCTCTGTCGGCGGCAGCTGTCACATTCCAGAGCGGCCTGGAGTGTCAGTGGCAGACAGGCCGTCCAGAGGCAGATATGGAGCACGCAGCACACAGGAAATTCCAACTGTGCGTGTGGCTAGGTGGAAAACGGCGAAAATATGTTGGTTAGCTCTTACGTAATTTAAAAGAAGACCTAAAAGAGCTACACACACACACACACACACACACACACCTGAAGTGACAGGTACAGCAAACGGAAGTAGTTTATTTGAAAGAAGCACTAGCTCGTTGATCAAGATCACTCATCCTTCACGTTAAATTTGTAGGAACTTAGGCGGCCGGTGTGGCCGAGCGGTTCTAGGCGCTTCAGTCTGGAACCACGCGACCGCTACGGTCGCAGGCTCGAATCGGGCATGGATGTGTATGATGTCCTTAGGTTAGTTAGGGGACTGATGACCTCAGATGTTAAGTCCCATGGTGCTCAGAGCCATTCGAACCATTTTTTATAGAAACTTAAATAAAAATAATCAGTATAAACACTGTAAGATTCATTGCAAATGAATACAAGTAGCTACATTGACAGATTGGCTGCCAACTGTTAGTCAATAAGGAGCGACATATTCCAGCATTGTACAGTAATTATTATTTACATACTCGCTCGAGCTAAAAACCTAGTAATTAATGTTAACTATCTATTTTCACGTATACACGCTCAACAGGTTGAAACAGCATGTGGTAGAGTTAGTAGTTCTGATACCATTCAAATACGATATTATAAACAAATTCGTCCCACATTTTAGTTGATTAGGCTGATATCTAGAGAACTGCTGTTGATGCATTAAGTAACAAAATTCCAGTTTAAAGAGCACATCTTCTCGATTAAGGAACGGAAGATTCATCCAGCCAGAAAGAAAACACTACTTCGAGAGTTAAAAATACGTGTCTTCCATGGAGAACACGAAAAAACGCCGAACCTAAACCGAAAGAATCATGGGCGTGTTTAAATTTTAATGAAAACTTCTCCCCACCACTCGAAGGATAGAGCCGGTTTGGACATGTAGGGAAGTGCCGCCCCCAAGGGGATAGAAAAATTCGCTGCCTTGTGCGAGCCGTGGTTGAAGTGTTTCAAATACACCGAACCTCTTCCCACTCGTTTTGTACGCGACGAGGGCACCCAAAAGTGAGCAGGCGAGATGGACCGAGAGTCTTAAAACATGGAATGATTGGATGTTTTTAAAATTTAAAGCGCCGTTTACTCCTCTCTTTGTACGCGAGAGTAGCACTCCTGAGTGCTGTGGGCATCAGAAGTAAGACATGCTTTCAGACGAAAATGGAAAAATTACAACAGGACGGGGAAAGAGTTTGAATGGCTACATTCATATTTATCGCATTTGGCTTTCGCTTACTCCTAAAGATCGTGAACTGGACCTCTTTATGCCTATACTCTGGAGGGAGAGTATGTGGAGTGACGAGCGAGTCCAAGACTCTGACGGTCGGTTAGACGCCGTCTCTATCATTGAGTATGACTGCCGGCATGTGCGCCAAAGCGACCGAGGGGGATCTTCTGCTGTTATTGCTAAGGACGTGGGTAGGCCACGACGGGTTGCGTTTTTGTAGGTTTCGTTTTGCTTGCTTGATTCTGTCTAGCCGGCCGCGGTGGTCTAGCGGTTCTAGGCGCGCAGTCCGGAACCGCGCGGCTGCTACGGTCGCAGGTTCGAATCCCGCCTCGGGCATGGATGTGTGTGATGTCCTTAGGTTAGTTAGGTTTAAGTAGTTCTAAGTTCTAGGGGACTGATGACCACAGATGTTAAGTCCCATAGTGCTCAGAGCCATTTGAACCATTTCATTCTGTCTAATCAGGGAGATTTTTGGGGTCTTTCTTATCAGTCATATTGACTTTCGATTCATCAGAAGTATTGCTGGTGGACCGTTCCTCACTACGCTGTGATTTTTTTCACACTGTCACCACTATTCGTAAGAGTGGTCGATAGTTAGCTAACAAGCATGTTTGTGAGTTGCGCCTGCAAGATGTGAGAGAGAATAATATTTTTCCCTTCTTATATGTGACGATCCCTTCTTTTCTTCTTCTCATGAGTGTAATTCTGATTACAGAGTTATTGCGTTAAGGGGACCATTTCACACCGTGCAACATTTTGATAATCATTCATTGTTTGTGAACCTGTGTGCTACAGCAGATGCGTATTCGGCTATTTAATCCAAACTTAGCATCGCTGATGCAAATGTAAGCAATCCATCCCCCCCCCCCCTCGCCCCTTCCCGTGTTACTCTGAACTACCTACCCATACAAGCCGTTTCAGTTGCAAGACGTTAGATTATTAATACGAAACGCAGAAAGTTGACGCGGTGTTAACTGCAGACGTAATTAACCAGTTCTCAGGTTACTTCTAATATTAATTTTAAATTTAGCTAAGTTTAAAATTAATATTAGAACTAACCTCGCGAGAAACTACTTTAAATATAATTAGATTAAAAACAGCCGACCCGTTGCAAAGATAAAGTAGTCTTTACCTAGGTTTCAATAAGTTTAAACCTATCTTCTTCAGAAGTCGGCAGTATTATATTAACATGGAGTAATACGTCATTGCCATTTTTACAAACATCTCCATAGCTCCATTAGTCAAAATCACATATAGCCCTAAGAGTAGGGTTTGTCAGATAAATAAAATTAAGTACATGGAAGTTGGAGAGCGCATAAGCAACTGAGTAAAATCGGCCTGCGTGGTAGCACTGCGACCAGGGCAGGTGGCGCTCAGGTCGCGTACTATGTCACTTTAAATATGTGAGATAAGCGACGGACATACTTACAGTTAACTTTTCGTAACAGGAAGTTTATTACACGCGTAACAGTAGACTTTCAGGATGTTATGCCAATTATATTTTTATACATTTTTTTCGTGACATCTTGTCGTATAATAGTAACTGCGAAAATCGCAAAATCAAATGTAGGCCCATCTGTAGCACGCTATAGGAGCTAAAGCAATGTTATAGACACCATTTTATTTGATGTGAAAGCACAAATTTAACGAGTTATTTAGATTTATTGTTGTTATTGAATATAGAAATCAGAATACAAATTTTATTTCAGTTTAATAGTAATGGTCGGGTAGAACAGGAGTGGAATGGAATGGAACTATTAATGTCGTGCTTGAACGAAGGACGTGCAGCTACGATTTTCCGCTCAGAATGATTATGTTGTTAATATCTGCAGACGAACGCAATTGTAGTTTGGGTGGTGCAACCGTTTTTGATTTATAAAGACTTAAAAATTATTTCCAATAGAAGCAGAAAATTTTGTTTGTGCTTTAGGACTTATAGTATATTTTTGGTGCTGTCATTACTCAGAACTTCGTTTGTGTATCAAGATATGAACTTATATTTATTTGCGGAAGCTAACAGTGGGTCTATAAATATTTTGTGAGCTGAAACAATCTGAAAATACATTCCTCCCTACTTCGGCTTGCAACCTAGTCAAGTGGGAATGTCAGAGACTCCATGGCAACCTCTGTGCTTTTGTTGCCAGCCAATGTGCATTCAGCTCCACTGACGATATTTGGTCTTTGCTTAAAAAAATTCCTTGCTTGTTCTTTGTCGGAGGACATTATTCGTAACATAAGTACTGCATTCGTATTTTAAATGAACGTAATAGGGCTACTACAGTTGCTAATTTGGTTATTTGGAAATGTTGTAGAAGTGAATAGTCTTATTAAAGTTCATTTGAAATCCATACATCGTTATTCTTATGTAAGAATAATTATGGCTTGGTGATGTGCTGGGGACAAGTAAATCAGACCTCGTTCCTACATGCCTACCAAATAAATCACGTTTTCTGGTATCTAACTCGTACAGAGCGAGAATAGCATCTGCAAAGTCTATTAACATACACTCTCACTCCTTACAAAGTTCGCCTGTTTATGATTTTACAAATCCATACGTCCTATTCGACTGGTGTTAAATGCAGGTTAATGTATATTCCTGTAGACGCAAGCTTCTGCTGTGGCTCTCCACTCTTAAGTAAACCGGTCTAATCCTGACGGTGGCTGAAATTTTCACTGCCAGCATTTGACCGGTAATAGGAGGAAAAGCGAGAAGTTGGTAATCATCAGTGTGTGTGTCAGTGTCTGTATTAGAATTCAGACATCTCCGTAATGTATCATGAAGTGAATGTGTGTCAAACTGTTGATGGTAATCTGCCGTATGGGAACCTTCAACTCGGAGGCCTCCTTGGTGCTGTTTTAGGGGAGTAGACCACATACTGTCAAAATGTCTCACCCTCTTACTTCTCTTGTCATTATCATCATAATTATCATTATAATATACACGTGGCGCTGCTCTATACACATGTCCATTACACTCCTCTGTGCCATGAATTCAAAATTCGCAGGCCCGCCACACTTCCTGTGCCCCCTCCCCCCCCCCCCCCCCCCCACCGGCATTTGGCCTTAGTCCTTAGTGGTGCATCTCGTTGGACAGAGGTTGGAACGGCGGCATTTGTAGTGCCGAGTTGAGCAGACGCAGTGCCAAACATCTGAGGTCACTTACCTGCTCCATTGTCAATGACGTAACATCTCTCAGAAGTCAGGGTAATGACCGTCATGGAGCAGTTTGGAGGGCTGCAACGCATCTGCGTGAGTCAACGCGGTGCGTCGCTAAGCTGGGTGGTGGCAGCCGATCTTGATGGGAGTGGGCTGCCTTTGGAGGTATGGACAACGTAGCGGCAGGTAGGGCGACGTCTGGTAAAGGCTCCACCAGAATCCATGGTACTGAGTCTGACGAGTCAAGGTGGAGCGCCGGGCCAGAATTGGGACATAGTCTGGACTTGCTTTAAGTTGGTTTTGATTAACGGATATTTTTCATTTTCTGCTTTATTCTCCAGCCAAGAGGCCGAATATTTTGATGGTCTGTGTTCTTGTTATTGACCCCAATTTTAGTGTTTTTTGTACTGCTGTGAAGAAATTTTAATTCATTATGTTGTTCTAATATCCAATGTTTCCAAGTAGCTGAGCCATACATTTGAATTTATTTCGACCAATAGTTATTTTGTATTTTATCGTGGGAGAAGTTTTTGTTTAATGCATATAGTTTGTCAAAGTGAGCCCATCCCAGTGCAGCCTCGAACCCAACCCTATCCCACCTAAATCCCACACTACTTGTTTATACTTTACAAAAACAAAGGCGACACAAGTCTCACATATCTGTAAGGAATGGGACTTCTTAAACGTAAACTAACCGAAGGACATCACACATATCCATACCCAAGGCAGGATTCGAACCTGCGACCGTAGCGGTCGCGCGGCTCGAGACTGAAGCGCCTAGAACCGCTCAGCCACACCGGCTGTCTCCTCCTCTCCCACCATAATCCCATCCTCTCCTGCCTCCGCTCTCTCTGTACATCTCCTCCCACCTCCTTTCTCTAAGTTCATCTCCTTGCCCCACCTCCACACCTTCTTCCCCGCCCCATCTCTCTCTGGCCATCTCCTCTACCAGCTCTCCCGCTCTCCATCTTCTCCCGCTCCTCCACTCATCCAACATGCTTTCTCGCACCTCTCTCCGTAACCATCCCTCTCTGTGTCATGTTTCCATCTAACAACTTCTTCTCACCCCTCCTATCCATCTGTCTGTATCCCACTCCTCTTGCGCCCTCTCTCTATCCATCTCTTCCGCCTCCTGTCGCTGATCATCTCTTGCTACCTCCTCTGTATTCATCCCCACCACTGTCCATCTAAACCCCACTTCCTGACAGCCTTGCTCATCTACACATGTAGCTCTAGCAAAACAGGTCGACAAAGTAGGCCGGACTTCTCATGTACACGCTGCTTGCCGTTCCTGAGATGGTAACACCCAAGTAACCACGACCTGTCTTGGTCACAACCTATCACATCGCTGATGATGAAACTGTGTTTTTTCTAGAAGCAGTCCATCTCGTGGTGCTTATTGCAGTAACGTCGTCGTCATTGCTGGGTAAGCGGGCTATCCAATGCCTCTGATCCCGATCACCACTGAAGGCACTTTCGAGTGCCAGGGTGTACATGTCCAGCGGGACCAGGATCATCTGACGACGCTACGACCCACTGGTACATCCCAATGGCCGTAGTGGATCATCGTCATCTTACAGAGCGGGTTTGAGGATGCTCTATACAGTGTGGCCACACTCTCAATCCAAAGCTTCGCCTACAGACTGCCAGACGGTGTACTTCGAGACTCCAGTTAAACACCTGGAGTAATGGCCTTGCCAATCAGTTAAGATGAGCCGACAATAGGAGTCAGCAGAATTCCAGCGTAACAGGCACAATGCACCAGCCAGGGCTGACGTAAAGACACTGAACTAGAAATCAGAGCCAATAAATGTTAACTTGCTAGACAAGTTTTGTTAACATTGAAAGACAGTCCATAGGGCCGCATCACCATTCTGAAAACGCAGAGGTGTCACCGCTTGGCATCCCAAGAATACTGACATGGAAACGAACATATCTCTCCATAGTAAGCGTATTAACCAAGGAGCGTGAAAGTACATGTACATTGAAAGTGAGAAAGTTATTATATGTTCCACATTTTAAATTTTTTTTTAAATATAATGAACATTGTGTCACCTCAATCATTTCTATTCCTCCAAATTAGTCATGCCGATTAAGCCCAAAATATACCGACAAAATGCCCAATTTGGTAATATTTGTTATATAAATTGTCAGAAGCGGTTATTGCTCTTCAGTGTATCATTATAGTGCAACCGCTTTTTTTTTTTTTTTTGGTTCCTTGCCCCAAGTTGTCTTCATATCTCTGCAATATTGAAACAACCTCTACAACATTGCAAATAATGACGGCATGCACTATGTATCACGTAGGGTCTGAAACCAATCTTGTTGCAGAATGCATTTCGACTCTACAGTGGAGTGTTCACTGATTTGAATCTTCCAGACCGGCTGACATTGTGCACCGGACTGAGACTGGGACCTGGGACCTTAGCCTTCCGTGGAGAAGTGCTCTGCCAACTGAGCTATCTAAGATCGACTTAGGATGATTAGCCTGCACAGATTTATTTCCGCCATTACTGGTCTCCTTCCAAATTTCATAGGAAGGGCTCTCCAGCATGCCCAGTGGACCTTCTCGAGATATGCAGGAGACCGTCTACAAAGGACTGGCAGAATCACGGCGGTAAAAACCGGTCGTCAGTAGTGCTTGTGGGGGTCAGTCGCTGCAGTTCTTGATCGTGAAAGACAGAAGTCCCAACTGCGACTCCCGTATCAGCAAACAGTTTTAATGCGACAGAATGTTTCTAACTTTTTACATTTACTCACAGCACTTCCTGTTGACAACGAGCTTGTTTCGCCAGATTATGTCATAGGAGTACTTTTCTGACAGTGTTAATTGTATGAATGGATTTACCGACGAAGAGTTGGCCAATATGCGCCTCGTTCAAGGGCTCTCTGAATGCAACGGACGAGTGCCACAGTGCCGGTATTGTTTCCTGCTCCCGCAACAACGTGAACCACATCACACAGTTTGGAACTGGTCGATGGCCCTTCTTTCGACATGCTATGGAGTACTCGGTATGTGCGATAAATACAAACCAATAAAACTGAAACTGTAGTCCTGTATTTCGTTTGGTTGTTACGATATTAATGAAGTGGTTTTGTACAATAATTGCCAGTGCTTGTTCGAATACGAATGTGGCGTAATGAATGATGAGTTTAAAAATGAACACATACAGTCTCGACGGCGAAGAAACCTTATTTTGACGTAACTGGTTCAATTAGTTAATGACCATCTTCAGACCTCACACCTTGACGGCAGGCAGTGGCAGTGAACAAAAGCAGGTGTTATGACTCCACGAACGTCAACGGCAAATTTAATTACTGAGCATTAATTTTATTTGAAGATACTGAGGTTAAAACTTATTCATAAACAGTAAAATCAACTTCAAAGAAAATATTATCAATATTTGAGTCATCTATTGCCCAGAAGAATAACTTTGATATGTATAAGAACTTTGTCCTATTTAGTCCGTTGTGAGAGGTCGCTGTTATATGTAGTTGGAGGGAAGTTGCTTTACTGTGTGTTTGATGTATTCTGAGCTTCAGACACGTTTCTATATTAAAATCCTACTGTGTCAGAATGAAGAGAATTATATGCTCCTTTTGGTTGGAAAAAATTATTTCTCGTACATATTGTGAACAAAACTGCCATAATGTGCTTCGGCAAGCAGGAGACTGCTTCTCGACAGTGAGAAACAATAGAGACGACGAAATGTATCGAATGAAGACAATAACTTCGGTAATGAATATTGCTAAATAATTTTTTACCTATATTCAAAATGCGCTCGTATTTTTTCTTGCCAGCAGAATAAATTACGAAAACAAATTAAAAGTAGTCATATGAATGGTTTTTAATTAGTTAAAATAATTGTTGTAGATACCAGTACACAGGTCTGAATCTGAGGGTTCTTGCATTACTCTGTGTTTCGTGTTTTGGAATTGGCATATTACAGACGTTTTTAAGTATGGTGTACTGAGGTAGCAAAGCAATCAAATTATACTCACATTTTTACTCTGCAACTGTTCACACAAGACGGCGAATCTCTTGTATTAAGGTACTCAGAATATATGTCTGAATCACTTGTAAAATTTTGTCCGTGTATTCTGGGATCAAATGGTTCAAATGGCTCTGAGCACTATGGAACTTTACTTCCGAGGTCATCAGTTCCCTAGAACTTAGAACTACTTAAACCTAACCAACGTAAGGACGTCACATACATCCATGCCCGAGGCAGGATTCGAACCTGCGACCGTAGCGGTCTCGCGGCTCCAGACTGTAGCGCTTAGAACCGCTCGGCCTCACCGGACGGCCTTTTGGGATCACCCGTATAATTAAGACCAGCTTATAATACGTTTTGAATAACACCATCATCCCTATCACTACTTAACGTCTCTCTGCCCAACAATCCATATCTCTTAGACTGTCCTGTTCTTCTGTTATGGGGGTAGCGTTGTTGGAAGTTTTGAGTTTCAATATTTACTCTTGTGCTGTAGCCTACAGTAACAGTAATCTACATGTAATAGAGTGAAGTCCTCTTTGAAAATGAGTCAATGCTACCACCGCATACTGAGATACAAAGACAGAACACTGGCAAATAAATAATGGCGTTGTTTGGTCGGTTAAAAACTGGTAAGCAGTAAGTTTCTGAGTCGATATTTTGAACCTGCCATCGATAATTCCAAAAACAAAATAACAGATGCAATATGATGGATAAAAACATTTCAGTTTGTAAATTTTTGACACACAGAGCCGCTAATTAAGGATTTTGCAACTCAACGACTTTCATTTTATAATGAAGATGCAAAATAGTTTAACAATCGCTATCACCAAGGTGTTGTATAGAAGGGGAAACTACGGACATGCGTTTCGCGCAAATGATTAGAAGCTGTTACAACATTTTTTGATTTAATAGAATAAGCTTTCCCCATTGTGATTCACTGATAAATAAAGAAGTAAAAGTTATTTAGAATGATTATCCGTAATATCCTGATACTAAGAATTATTACACATAATTCCTATATTTTGCTGTATTTTTATCTTCATAAATAACTCCCACACAACAAAAGACAAGAACGTAGTTTCACTTTCAAAATTCAGTATTCGTACTGAGACAAATGAGTTTAAAATGAGATTAGTTCGGCACTATAAACCTGATGTGAACGGTATCCTGTATAATAGTCGAACTCTGGTTGGAAAAACCTTTGACTTGGCAGCTCATCGGTCTAAAATACAAAATGAATTACTTTTCACGGTTTTAGTTGGATTTTTGAATTTGTCTTAAGTGCTTCCGATATAGATCATTACTCGAATATTTGACTGAGTTGAGATGTCGTCCACCAAGAAAGGAAATTTCACTGGAAAAAAATGGTTAATTTTCTAGTTAAAGGAACTAATTTCAGTGCCAGTACATAAATTCAGCTTACGTGAATCCTGTATAGAGGTTTAGTTACGAAATGGAATAAACCAATTAAACCGCTCCATCATCAGTAACTTTGCGGCACTTTACACTTTTATTTCATGTACTCGATACGTTTCCAGCCTCACGATCATTAACAACTGGCTTAGAATAATAAACCTCAGATCTTCTCTGAACATTTTGTTTCTCATAAAGTTACGCGTCGGAAAAGGTTATGTTTTAATCCGAAGATATACTCGTCGATGAAGTAAATACGGTATCTAATTTGTCTTAATATGACATATTTGAGTGATTGTATCAATGTTAAACAAACAATAATTCTGGAAACATTTTATTTGGAGATATAACCAGTACTCTATCAACGACAGACAATGATTAGGTTCTTTCATGAAAGTGTGGCGACTCCACCAGGATTATGCGAATTTCACACAAGGAGAAAGCCTTTCCAAACTCTTCCCGTTCATGCGATCATGTAACCACACATTTTGAAATTGTCGTCTTTCCATAACACTTTCAACTGTAAGATCAAATCCTCCGTTGACAGCAATAGCAGTTATAATGTAGGTGGCTGTCACTGCTCAACTTGAAGAATACCTGTCAGCGTCGTACTCAAACCCTTCCACGCATAGGGACTTATTCCTACACATATTTATTCGCGTGTGTTTGTTGGCTGAAATTTAATTCATCTTCCCCTCCCTTTTCTGCATCGCATACAAATGTCTTCATGTGAATACATTCTGAAAGTTCAAAAGTAAATTTACAGAAAAACCCTAGTGGCATTCTTAGTTTATTTGAAAGTTTATGTCTAGACAAATCCGAAAATTCAGTATTGTCATTATAGCCATAAGATTTCGTTGTCATTATCATTAAACGTCTGTTTTTTTACCGTATCACTTTTAGCTATTATGTCATCTGAGGTACTAGATTCTTCCGCCACATTTACAGGCACACGTAAAACGCGTCAGCTATTAATGTGCTGACCCGTTTTATAACTCAGTCTGGATTAAACTCTCACAAGTGATAAAGACGAAATTGATCAGTTCGATCTAAGAAATAACTGGCATTTTGCAGATTTCAATGCATTTTCGTTCCTGTCTTTTTTCTGCTCAACATAATAACAATAGATGGGATCCTTATTTAGTTAGCGCTAACAGCCTCACCAGTAGTTTCAAAGTAACACGGTAGTGTGCCTCTGGCTCTGCGTTCCCTCGCACAATCGCTGGCCAGAGAAGTTGTGACAGGCCGCTTAGTAAAAGTTGGCAGTAACCGTTAATTATGTGTCTCCGCTGGCGGAAATGCGAACCATTTGGATTGAGGGACTAGTGGGCAGTCAGCGTCGTCTGTCGACCCAGGGATGGTAGAGAGAGAGAGAGAGAGAGAGAGAGAGAGAGAGAGAGAGAGAGAGAGACAGAGAGAGAGAGAGGACACTTCGACACACCGTTAGAGTGAAGGAAGTCGCATGGTGTTAGAATCCTGTAGAAGCTGGTAACTTTTCTTTGGGTGTCTCAAGTTGCTCACTGAATTCGTGTAGAATTTTTACTTAAAGTCGTAAGTGGCTTCTGCGCTAATTTAGAATGTTTTTGGATCGTGGGTTACAAAGCGACCTTTCAAGCAAGGTGTTGATTATCTTGGTTTTTACTGCTCAAATGGTAGAAATATGTTTCTCGCTCATACTGTTTCATGCTTGTTCGGTATTCCAACTACTTTAAGATTGAGACTTAACATACTCCGGAAGGTGATTTCGTTTCACTGACTGTACGGTTGCAGTCTGTCGTCGTAGTTATGGACACAATAAACGAAACGAAGTGTTCTTCGTAAAATGTATATTTTTTACACATATGTTTGTAGGAATATGTCATACAAAGTGACTATTTCCATTGCGTAATGATCCAACTGTTGGGACTCTCTGGCAGATGAACTCCAGATCGAAAAAATGTTTTTAAGATACTTTCTTTTCTCTTCCTACGTTTTGAAACAGAGTTGGCTTGCTATTCTGGAACAGACAGTGGATACAAATGTTAATGAAATTCGAGATTATTTCTTCGTGTGATGAGCCACGTGTTGGAGATACAGCCAGAAGCACTTAGTATCAAAAAATATTTTCACAGGCTCTTCTTGGTTTTCCATACGATGCAGAGAGAGCTTAGTTTGGAATTCAGCTGTAAATTGCTTGTGTTATTGATTAAAGTTTGTGTGTTTTCTTTGCGTTATTATCAACGTGGGAGAGGTTTTAGCTACACACGATCTTCAATGTATGAGCCGTTTCGCAGATATAGACTATATTCTACATTTTTCTCTCAACCATTTTGTAAACTGTGGAGTTAACTGAACCATGCCTGGGTATTCCTTTGTGTTTCACGCGGACTATATATTATGGGAGTCCGGCAATGGCTCTGTGCTACTTAAATACTATTGCTTTGGCACATTGAAAATGGCGATAAAGTTGAGGAATTAGTGAAGCTGTCTGTCCAACGATTGCCTATTAACTGAAAGGGCCTCATCTGCTAATTTCCTGTTCTTTTGACCGTAGATGACAAAGAACTCCGTTTCTTCTAGCAGGGGGTCTTGATATCTAAAAAGAAACATTATATGGAACAAAAGGGGAATTCTGTAGAACAGAATAGACACAGATCTCGTAAATATATTGCTGTCGAAAGACATGGAAATGCCAGGCAGCCTGTTAAAAACGGTTACTCAAACCGTGCTTATACTGAGGTGATGAAAGTCACGGGATATGCACATGTACAAATGGGGGTAGTATCGCCTGGGCATGGTAAAATGGGCAGTGTTTTGGCGGAGCTATCATTTATACTCAGGTGATTTATATGGAGAAGGCGTCCGACGTGATTATGGGTGCACACACGAGTTAATAGATTTTGAACACGGAAAGGTAGTTGGAAAATGGTTCAAATGGCTCTGAGCACTATGGGACTTAACATCTGTGGTCATCAGTCCCCTAGAACTTAGAACTACTTAAACCTAACTAACCTAAGGACATCACACACATCCATGCCCGAGGCAGGATTCGAACCTGCGACCGTAGCGGTCGCGCGATTCCGGACTGAGCGCCTTAACCGCGAGACCACCGCGGCCGGCAGGTAGTTGGAGGTAGACGCCTGGGACACTTCATTTCGGAAGTCTTTTGGAAATGCAACGTATGAAGAACGTACCTAAGAAACGAAATCTCAGCATTACATCCCGGACAACGCAGTTGCTGACGGCCTTCACTTAACGGCAGAGAGCAGCGGTGTTTACGTAGAGTTGACAGTGCTAAAGCCAAGGAGCACTCCTTGGGATAATTGCAGAAATCAGTGTGGGACGTACGACGAACGTACCCGGGGCTGCGACGAGAGTCGACCAACGCGACTGCGTTTGCTATCAGCACGACATAGCTTATAGTTCCTCCCGTGGGCTAGTTACCATATCAGTTAGACCCTTGATGACTGGAAACACGTGGCTTGTTCGGATGAGTGCAGATTTCAGTCGATAGGAGATGATGGTAGCGTTTGAGTGTGGCACAGATGCCACGAAACCATGGATCCAAATTGCCAACAAGGTACTGTACAAGCTGGTGGTGGCTGTGTGGGCTGCGTTGACATTTAATGGATTGAGTCCTCTGGTCCAACTTAACGGGTATTGACTGAAAATGTTAATGCTCGACTTCTTGGTGACCATTTTTAGCCCTTCAAGGACTTCATGTTTCCAGACAATGATAGAATTTTTATGGATGACAATGCGCCAAGTCACCAGGCCACAGTTGATCGCGTCATTCCTCTTGCTGCAAACCAAGGCAAATGGCTTACATAACACTCGTTCGACCTATACTTGAGTATTGCTCATCAATGTGGGATCCGTACCAGGTCGCGTTGACAGAGAAGATCCAAAGAAGAGCGGCGCGTCTCGTCCCAGGGTTATTTGGTAATCGTGATAGCGTTACGGAGATGTTTAGCAAACTCAAGTGGCAGACTCTGCAAGAGAGGCGCTCTGCATCGCGGAGTAGCTTGCTGTCCAGGTTTCGAGAGGGTGCGTTTTTTGGATGAGGTATCGAATGTATTGCTTCCCCTTACTTATACCTCCCGAGGAAGTTACGAATGCAAAATTAGACGGATTAGAGGGCACACGGAGGCTTTCCGGCAGTCGTTCTTCTGGAACAGGAAAGGGAGGTAATGACAGTGGCACGTAAAGTGCCCTCCGTCACGCACCGTTGGGTGGCTTGCGGAGTATAAATGTAGATGTAGATGTTTAGTTTGAAGAACATTCTAGACAGTTTGAGAGAATGATTTGGCCACCCATCGAACATTGATGGGTTAGAATACATCAGTGAGTCCATGCTACTTCGAGTTGCTGTACTTCGCCGCAAAAAACAAAAAGGTTTGTCCGACAAGATATTAGGACTTGGGTCACCTCAGTTTGAACCAAACCTACAACGGAAACGTCTTGCTGCAAGCCGAGGCAAATAACGCAAGTAACTGAAGTAATTGACACATAAAGGAACATATGTATAAATCGTCCAGTCCCTGTTTAGAGAGTATTTGCAGTGGGAGTTACTTTAAGATGTGCAGTGGCTAGCAGGACTGATATGACTGAAGCCCACGCAGGGGCCACACAAATTATCTATAGCGAAAGAATGTTTAGCTTTATCCCCAGTACCGATCGAGATGGTATGAAATCCCAACCGAAATACCCACAGCTGTATTGCCGATCAAATCTGTGCAATCCATTGTTACTATTTTTTATTTACCAAGCACATGAAAATGACGGCAATATCCGCAGAACAGAGGATAACGGCCTGCACCAACCAAGAACTACGACCGTCTGGGATGACGAGCTTCCCTTTCGATATATTCGTTAGCGCGGACGCCGCACAGTAGTATCCGTTAGTCTAATCGGAATGGCAATTACGATTCGTTCCGGACAGCGAATGCCTAGCGACTCACAGATTGCGGCACTGGCGAGGCAGCAGTTATTAGAGGAGCGGTAAGGTCTAGTGTCCGTCCGGCGGTAAGTAGTGTCCTGAATTTCCAAATAACGATTCGAGCCGGCCACTGTGACCCAGTGGTTCTAGGCGCATCAGTCCGGAACCGTGCTGCTGCTACGGTCGCAGGTTCGAATCTTGCCTCGGGCATGGATGTGTGTGAAGTCCTTAGGTTAGTTAGGATGAAGTAGTTGTAAGTCTAGGGGACTGATAACCTCAGACGTTTAAGTCCCATAGTGCTCAGAGCCGATTGAACCATATTTTAATTACTGAAAGTGTAATGTTGTACTTGGTGTAGTTTGAACGACTTTAATAAATTAAGCCTGCACACTTATATCCAAAATTTATGTTCAGACATGAATCTGTCACAAATGATATTTGTTTTATTATTTTTTGGGTGACTTAGTTATCAAGATTTATTACAGAATTTGGTCATTGCATATTAATTCGATTTTAAGTCTTTGATATCAAAACTGTTACTTACAAGTTTTTAAAATGGCTTGAAAAAAGATAATCGATTAGTGATTCATCTGAGGTGTAAGAGATTTTGTATGAGATTTACAGATAAACTTTGTTCTTCTTCGTTATTAGTGGGAAATCGAATGTAGGCGGGACTGAGATGTAGTTGTTAGCGCATATTTCCGTGTTGAGCATTTGTAACTTCATGATATCATACTTGGAAGCAAATTCAAATCATTCTTTATTACGGAAGTATCTAGTGTAGTTATGTATGATTTATTTTTTTACTTACGTAACATTTTCAAGGGAAGATATAAGTTTTGTCTTGTGGAAACATTGTGAGTGGGTATAGTGAAATAGTTCTAAATTTTAAGGAAGTGTGAGAAATGGAAACTACCCTATGAGAAAGGAAGACAGTAAATCAACAGATGAACACTACGTAACCGCACGTATTCACATCCGGAAATCAAAACCTGGACGCAAACTGTTCTTCCACCACGCCATGATTTCGTCGAGGAGTCACAAGGAACGGATGTTTAGCAACATTTTTGAGCCTACCTTCTTTCTCAGATGTTTTGGCTATGCTACACTACCGTTGCCAATGCTAATAAAGTGCATTTCATTTAAACAATAATTAAAAACATTGTTCAAGTTATTACATTTACAGATTCGTGCATTAATTGCGGAGAGGGACGTCACATTGTGAAGTTCTGTTTAGTTTGAAAAAATTAGTCACTTGCCTGTAGGATTCGCGCACTGAGGGCCATAGAAACTTAATTAAGTATATAGACAGTTTATTCATTCTGGGAATCGATAATCTCGACCATTTTTGCACGTTATCGACATTGTTACTGGCAAGATATCGATCCGAGGAGCACCAAGATTTTCGAGAATGTTATAATTTCTATAACGTAAACGTTATATACAGTCATGTAGTAAGCAGGCAACCATTATCATAGCGATCAACAGTTCTAAAATCAAGCTGGCAGGATAGCCAAGGTGAAACATCAGACAAGGAATAACTTTACTCTTCTTATGACGCGTTTCGGAATTTTACCGTCACCACATATACAAGAGCGATTACTGCAAGTTGATATGGCGTTTCAAGTTGTACGTGAAAGAAAAATTCGCAGACTTGTCTCGGTCCTTGATATCTGATTATGGATAAATTCGAAAACACATTATATGAGCAATAAAGTCTTTCGTTGCCTGATGTTTGACTTTTACCGTTAGAACTGTTAGAAGAGCGAGAGATTCTGTGCTGAGAGGTGACCTTATCGTGATAGGCAGCCACGACCTGTCGTTACAAATATTACATAAAAATTCAATAAATCTGATATGCAAATAAAATATACCGATGAAGAATAACAGTAACTGATAACAGAAAGATCTGTCACACACAATCCACACGTCACTTCAAGGCATCTTCAATGTATAAATGGGAACAACCAAATGAGTCTTCATCAAGACAGAATGGAAGGAGCGAGCCATGAGGAAACTTTTCAGTTTCGATTTGCAAGCCCGTGGATTACTACTAAGATTTTTGAATCTGTGCGGTAGCTTACAGAAAATGGATGAAGCAGTATACTGCACACCTTTCTGCTCAAGAGTTAAGGAAGTCCGATCAAATACACTTTTGATTTCTGCCGAGTATCAACTGAGTGAAAGCTTCTTATTCTTGGAAATAGCTAATATTGTTAACAAGAAATGGCAGTAAGGAATAGGTATCGTACATTGCGTTAAACATTAGGCTTTTGTAGTGCCTGAGTTTGGCGACGTCCCACGCCGTCAAAAGTTGCCTAACTCAGGGGTTCTCCCTACATTTGCTGAAGTTATCTGCTGGGTGTGAAGTCTTTCGAAAAACCTTTACTTTTTACGTTATGTTCAAAATAGTGTTCTTCCTGGCCTCTCCCAATAAGTCGTTCCCCCTCTTTCCACATTCAGGTTGTTAAAAAAAAAATAACAAGACTCTGTCGTTGGTACTACGCTACAGGAGACTGTATCCATGTTGTAACTTCCCTCAGAGGCGCCCAGGGGCGCTTTTTCCACGCAAGGGCAGCTTACCATGCGGTACTGATTTCATCGCTAATGGCGAGCCCCTTTAAAATTTCTCCCTAGGGGCGGCCTCTCGTGTCAGCATGCATGACCAGCTGCATCTGTGCACTTGCACCTCAGTTCGTTGTACCTTCACAGCGGCCTTTTATTTAGATAAACCACACAAACCACTATAAAAATGTTAACGATGGTAACTGATTACTGGCAACCACTGGTACTAATACACATCTCATTCATCAGTGTCGATTTATTATTTCAGTTTGATTAGTATGTTTACCTTTTGTTTGTATCAGTTGTGGGAGTGTTTAGGAAAGACGAACATGTAACAATAGGAACTGCATGCTCCTGGCTCCAGTTGTTATGAGTGGACAGCGTCATAATATTACCACCATCACTGTCATTAAAAATGTTAGCACTTTGAGCAGGAGGATGAGTGAATAGCACCACTTTTCTGGCGGCCTTGGAATCAGAAACACAGCGATATAAAAATTACATTACTTTATTTAGCAATAACTCCCACAGTAACAGCTGGCGGTGTCTCTATGTGGGTCGCCACAGGGCGGATGTTGCCACTACAAAGACAGCAGGAGGCAGCAAGGTGGCTACGGCAAAGCTGCTGTGTCAGCAGGGTCGCCAACGCAGCAGTAGTGTGAGAACGTGCCAGTCAGAAGGCTCCAGCATTAGGTTGGCGATTCACCCCGGTGCGGGCCGTGAATCCGGTACCTTCCCAAGACTAGCAGAAACTGTTTTTGATAGACGGAGGTGACCCAGCCGAATGGCAACAGTTGGGTACCACCAGCATCAGTAGGGAACGGCAGGTAGCTTAATTACTGGTGGAGGCAGCGGCCTGTTGTAGACGAAGCTAGGTGACCCTCGATGGATGTTGCGTAGTAGTTCTTGGTGTAGGCAGCAGTCGACGACAGATACTGCTAGGTAGTAGTGGCTAGCTTTTATTCCCCGGTTTTTATTTTGATATAGCGCCGCTCTTGAGTGTTTAGAGGGGCCGAAAAAGCGCAACGAGAGGTAACTCTGCTCGCCACTGTTCCAGATGGGTGTCTTGTACCATGCTGCCTCAATAGCATTCCGGCCCTGGCAGCGGAATTTTTTCATTTTACCGGTCTTTCTGGAGGGGCAATACAAAAATCCCATTTACTTGCATTACTTCCTCTACTTACGTTCGATCCAAGTAAACGACCTGATCTCCGTAAACCTACACAGAATTATGTCGCAACGAACATTCCCTCCACTTAATTTCTTTCCCCAATCCTATTTCCCCTCACTGAACTAAAACTACAATTTTAAAATACTCCTAACCAGCTTTTCTCTACAAGATGGAACTGCAAAAATACCGGGGACAAAACAATTAAATGGTCACGTTTTTGGAAACCCTTAAGTATGTTCTAATACGAAGAATAATTTAGAAATTTCGCTCAAAGCCACCTACATCGTTTTACTGTAACTTGCAAAAGCGTGGCGGTCTGCGACGTCACCTCCAGGCTCTGCGACGTTTGAAACAGCGATGTGTCCACAGATGCGAAAAACAGGTCAGAGCTCAGGTAATGTGAGGTCTAACGTTGGTTAATGATATCGTATTGGCACCAGAACTCACCACGAATCTGTCTACCACCATCGTGTATGTTTCACGTTATGCGGGAGACTACTTTCCACTTCTTCTGTTGGCGCCTCCACCATGTCGATACTATGACTGGCGTTGAAATCACGCTGTTTTGTTATGGTTGGGGAGGGACAGGGGGTAAGGAAAACGTTTCAGACACATCTCCTCTCAGAATCGACACCAAAGGGCCTTAGAAGTTGGCTCTTCATGCCACCTCCTGAGGCCTTCTTGTGTCGATTCTGAGTCTAGGTGTGTCAGACACGTTTTCCTTAGCCGTCTCTCTCCCCTGTCATAACAAAACAACGTAATTTCAAAGCCAGAAGTCACAGTTGTGACGTCGTCAATCGAACCACACCGTTCTTTAGGCGCTGATTTTAAAACATTTCGTCGTCGCAAACTACAGTTCGCAGTGCAATGGGCAACATGGACGGCGTTCTTGACAACAACATTGATGACACCCGCTCGACGAATGAACACCTCTCAAAGGACATCACTAGACTGCAGCCCCTTACGTGTGTGTTGCGGCCGCAGTTTTTCATTGGCATACAGTATGAAATCACTAGCGACCGTTCATAACTATTCGACAAAATCTGAATGTGCTGTGGCAGCAAATGCTGCTTATGGTAATTCAGTCCTCATGTTGCATGATGGAAGTGGGTGATGGGTTGCAACGTTCACACAAGCATGAATAAAATGGCAAAGGGTTGCAGTAAGATTTCACCCCCCTCCACCCCCCACCCCTCCCCCCGCCCACTCCTAAGTATGGCAACACCGTCGCTACCAACAGTCCACCTTTGTTGGGAAGTTTAACAATGTTGTCCTGTACAGAGACTTCGACAAACATTCAGACGAATGGCTCTCTTCTGCTGTTGCTATGGTACCTGCTTGAAGGATGCACAATCTAACAGGTGTCGAAGGAACTGCCTGATCTCAACGCTGGAGCAGCATCGCACCACCGCTCACGTGAATGCTTATTGAAGTGTCAAACAGGTACAGTTTTAAAATGCTAACAAATGTGCGGGGTTGACACTGAGAAAGTTGCCAAAAGGGGGGTGATGAACTTGTCAATATTGCTCTCCCTGAATGATTTTGCCACAGGAGGGATAAAACTAAGAGGGTTGAAAAAACACAAACACCCTTTAATGCTTTGGATCACTTTCAAACTCCATTGGCTTTTCTTAAACTACCTCCAGTGGTTGCAACCCGTTGACTGGAACATAGTTAACGGATCACCTTCAAATGAGCTGCAGCCCCACTATGCACTTAGAGCAGGGCTGACTCGTACAGCTGGTGTGCAGGAGGGTTCAGCAGTGGCACACGTTGTCAAGAACATGATCCTGTTACTCACTGCACTGTTTTCGACACAAAATATGCGGGAATCAGCCCATCAAGGAGGGGATGCCTTCACTGTCACCTTTTATCCTAACTCCTTAGGTCTTTAAGTGTCGACTTTGAACAGCGTTGTGTCTGAAATGTTTTCCTCGGCCACCCATAACAAAACAGAAAACGGCGTTGATTTCGAATTTCGATTTTGACCTCCATCTCATAGGCGTCAAAAGAAGGAATAGAATGTGGATAAGAGGTGGGGTGACGACGTCCCCATCGTGTAACACATCCATGGTAGCGTTGGGCAGAATGGTGGTGAAATTTGGTGCCAATGAGACATTGTTAACCAACCTTATACTTCCCATGAACTTCTGAGATCTGGCCTTTTTTGGAATGAGACGCCACCTTGGTGTTTGAATTGTCGCCAATCCCGAGTGTGACATCGCAGGCCACCACGCGATTTCTCGAGAAGACCTGGCGCAGTACACCCAAATCGCTCTCCCGAACCGTCCGCTGCCAGCCGTTTCAACGGACGCAGGAAGGCGCACTGATTTTTCGTCTCACGGCGTCGCAGCTCGCACCGGCCAGACTGATGTCGTGGGTTGACTCCGGTTGCCCCCGTGTCGACCACGAAGTCACTACCCCTCGCT
This sequence comes from Schistocerca americana, assembly GCF_021461395.2. Lineage (NCBI taxonomy): Eukaryota > Metazoa > Arthropoda > Insecta > Orthoptera > Acrididae > Schistocerca > Schistocerca americana. Next base: position 719,721,294 of record NC_060121.1, on the reverse strand, counting down.
ATACGCCACAGCTCACTTGACTCAGGTGATGACCTCACATGCGCCGACGCTCAAGACGGACAAGTCATCTTGTATCTCAGTGCGCGACCGACCAACCGACCAACCGACCGATGCAACCGCCAATGACCATTGCCTGAGCAAACTCGAGCAGACTGGTGGCCTAACGTGCAGACTCAGATGCAGTAACTAAGCCCCGACCGGGCTATCACTCGCTGAGTTCTCTTAATGGTGGAATGGAAAGACTTTCATTCTGCCAGCTTTAAAGGTTGATCCGAACGGCAGACATACTAGCACTCCGAACGACAGACAGACACTAATTGCCTAACAAATGCGGACGAGAGACAGACTAGCAAGCTGGGGACGAGAGACTGACCCAGACTGACTCACTGGCGAGCTCATAGCACCCCTTAAATGCACGTGAACAGGCAACCTTTCCCCTTTCCCACCAGAGGGAGACACCAAAGCTGCGATTGCCACAGCGGCGCCACCGCCAGAAACGGAGGGCAACTGCTTCACACTACGCGCTGGGGCGCGGTGTTCAAAACAGCAATATTTTACCGCGGCTCAAACATGAAGGCTGGTGCCCTGTTTAGTAATTAATGTTTCTTGAACATAAAACTGTAGTACCCTGTTATTCACCATTGACAGCACCACTGTGACAGCTTCCTGATTTGGGATAGCTGTAGTTCCCACTTACCATGAAAAATGGTCTACTTAGTGACAAAGTGCTTCCTAAAAATCGAATTCGCTTCGTTTAAGCACCCACCATCTTAATCTGCTAAATTGACTCTTTAACCCCAACAATCATTTCAGTGCTGTGAGATCAAGTATTACTTCAAAACTTCTTACTGTATAGATAATAATGGAATTATGTCATGCCATTAATGAGGCACCACACTGTGTTCTCTATGGTACAATACCTCCTCTCTGACTTAGTTAATTTATGTAATGCGTACGTGACTGGATAGTCTCTCCCAGCTACTTCTTTATTCAACAAACAAGCAAGTGATGATTATTCATATCCCAAGATATAAACTCTTTCAGTTTTTCAAACACACCTTCATATTCAGATGTCCCACAGAACTTCAGATCTTTCTTCAATAATTGTGTGCGCAGTTATTTTTATCCACAAACTTAGGTCCTTCTGTAGTAATTTGCTAATCCTAAAAGTGACTGTAATTCCGTTCCAGTCCGAGGTGTTGGCAAACTCTGTATGGCCTGTCTGTACCACATCATGACTAATTGCATTTCTTAAATAAGCACTAGTTTATCACAAATAGGCAGTATTCTACATTGAGATTAAGGGGTGCTACATGTAATATTTTACAAATCTTCATGAATAATTTCACATGTTCATAAACATATCTCACAAAAGCAATTATGTTGCCAAAATACACCAAACACTACTTTGGTCTGAGTCCTTAAACATTCCCTCTAACAAACGTTGAAATATTGCTGCAACATTCTTTATCCGTCGTGTGGTGTACGAAAATCCACATAGTGGCCATGCAAATTGCACTTTGATGTAGTCCTCTGTTGCTGCTTCCAGCTGTTGACAGCCACTCCACACCATGAATGGTGGAAAATTAGCTACAGTGCTCCATGTTATCTAGGGTTGCTTTTTATCTGGGACTGGATCTGCCTTTGTAATTGTACGATTATTAAAGTACCTATAATCACAGTAACATCAACATGTCCTGGTTCCATCCATACTCTTCTTCGAGTTGATCACCTCTGGTGCAGACCATGGGTTGGTATTTTCTTCAATAACCCATCATGTAATTTTTGTTAATGAACTCCTCCATCACGAATTGTACATTAATGAACTCCTCCATCACGAGTGTCGGAGATGAGGGAAACACTATAATTTACGCTTCTCTCTTGGTGTTTAATGTTATGTTACTGGGTTCGCTGGTACAGACCACCATAACTAAACAGGTCCTCAAATTCCAATAATAATTCCTCCATCGCTAATTTCTCCGCTCCCTACAAATATTTCTTGTAATACAATTACCTGGTGGCTTGCTTATAGCTAGAGATCGAATTAACCCTGTCCAAATCATCTTCATTTAAAATACCAAAATTGGTAAACAACAACTAATTAATCAATTTTATGTCTCTGGTCGCAAAATTAACTAATCAGATGGGCACTACTTGTCCAGGGCCTAATTCCCATACGCATACATTACGACCACTGAGAAAACACCGTGCTTCATCTAAATCATTATTTTCTCCTAGTGCCTCAACCAGGCGTAATAAATGTACAGGTAAATCCATTTCCATTCTTACCCAAAGCAGTTAAGCGGTTTCCATGTTCCTTGTGGTGCTTCATCTTGTAAACGGATTCTTAGTGGTCTTGCACACAGATCGTCCTTCATCGGTTAGGAAACGCATGGCAAAGTGGCACTCACAGTTTTCTCCAGGAATAACGGTGTTCCAGTTCGTTTTATGATGCTCTTCCCAAGGTCAATGTTAGCATGTAGCTCACAGAGGAAGTCTGACCATAAGATCGATCAGTAACATGAGCCAAGTAAGCGCAGCACGGGGTGACTCCACTCGCCATTGCTCTGGGCGGATGTCTTGCACCATGCCACTTCAGCAGTGTTCCAGATCTGGCAGCAGAACTTCCCATGCAACATGCTGGTCCGCCTGGTCACAGGTGTAACCTCTACTACAGAAGGTGTTCGCGAAACAGCAGCCTTGAGCCGTTAGCGGCTTTCCCGCAATGTATCGATATCACTTTTCTTATGATCTTCGACTAATACGTTGCCGTTGGAGCTCAGAGCCTTCTGCTGTGGTGGCTCCGATCGTGGTGGTCGGTTTGGTGGACACCATGAACTGAGGAACGAAGCTGTGACGGGCTTTAGGTGTGGACTCTTCACTGTGGTATTAGCTGTTGGCGGGCGACCAATATTTGGATCATGTTACCCCCTGTGAGTTATCGAGTACCGAAGTGGAAAGCGCTACAAGTTTTGGTTGTGTGTTGGGATCGCAATATATACCTTATTCTGTTGTAACTTAATTATTCTTGTGTTATTGACAAATGTGTTAAATCTTCAGGTAATGTGTGTTTCTGGGTTTGAAATTATCTTGCCTAGATATTGGCGTTATATTTTTTTCATTGTTTCATGATTTTATGTTTTTTAATCAGTCAATTTTAACTCTTTTTTTAATGTCACCATTTGGTAGTTAAGGCCTTTCTGATCTGTTCTGATAGAGTTTAGATTTACATCTGCCTTTGTGACCGCTTTACCGTTATTACGTTCTGTGTCTTTCATAGGGCGTGTCTTGCCTTAAGAAATAATAAGTTATCTTGGGTTAAAGATAAGTTTGAACTTTCTGTCACTGAATTTTAAACGAGAGTCTCATTGTTTGGCCTTTTAATTAATTTAAGAAATAAATAAAAGTTTAATCTGCTGCTATCTGATTGAAGCTGTGTAAAATAAATTTGTGTTCTACAAGAGAATGGAGTGTGTAAAATCCCTACTGGTCCAGCCCTTTCCGGTTCCCTTCCTGGTTGAATTACGAGGCCATAGCTATCACCATCTGAAGCGTAATTCCTATTTAGCTGTACATTCCAACATATGTCCTGACTGCCACCATGGCTGTACACTTCCGATGGAATAATACTTTTTCTTGGTTACTTCATGTCCTTCAATCTCTTCGAAGAAATTCTCATCTCTTCCAGAGTTACTACTCGTCAAGGTTATTGAATTCTTGCACATCCGTAGTTTCTCTTGTACAGTCAGTTTGTGGAAAAAGTCGGCGTCTCTTCCAGTGATCTCTTTCTCCTCATTTACCATACTCGCTGTTTCATCGTTTAACGAATTAGTTTTTCCACTGAATGCTTCTTTAGAAAGCATTTAATTTCCTATAAAAAATTTTAACCTAGTTCTCTTTCCTCTGATGATCCATTTCCTTGATGTTTGTTTTCATCTGCCTTTTCTTTTTTTGTTGATGTCTTTCCAGTCACCCTTTTTTCCTTTCATTACAAAAACCGTCGTTGTTCTTGTACATTTTGAGTGTAACCTTGTTCGAAAAGACTTTCCTTTGCACTGTTGATATCCCACACTCAGTATCAGATCACAGAAATCTTATATTCTTCACTTATTTGCCAATATTTCATTTGCAAAAATCTGCTCTACGTTCTTTATCACTCACGATTAATACTCAGTGTTGTTGCATTATTCGGTCAGTTGAAGAATTTGTGGTACATTTCCCTGGTACAGATGATCTTAGAACTGCTATATTCACATCTTTTCGTTCGGGCTCCCTTGGTTTCATTGGAAAAACTTGCGCTCGTTCATAACCATACCAAAAAGTGACCCCAATCTACCTTAAGGTCTCCGAGGGTCCTCATGTCGAAGACATACAACTGGTGTACTGTATTAAATGGCTCTGAGCACTATGGGACTTAACTTCTGAGGTCATTAGTCCCCTAGAACTTAGAACTATTTAAACCTAACTAACCTAAGGACATCACACACATCCATGCCCGAGGCAGGATTCGAACCTGCGACCGTAGCGGTCGCGCGGTTCCAGACTGTAGCGCCTAGAACTGCTCGGACACTCAAAAATTCCGAAATTTCTACACACATATCGGAATTATTATGCCGTCACTTTCCAACACTTTTAATGTATGAAACACTGTTAGATCCGGCAACTTATCATTTCCGTCGGAACTACTAATGCACACGTCCGATCTCTTTCATGGCTAGGCTTCGACTCTTCTTCCCTAGAATACTCTAAGTCTTCTCTACCAGCAGAGAAAGGCGCGCGAAGAATATTGCTTTACCATTGGTCAGTTTACTTAACAGCCGATAGAAAAACTAAATTCTCCTGCGTCAGTCCGCGCTTTTCATCCATAACCAATCGCTAATTAGTAAACCTCACGACTGCACTTTTTACCGACGTAATTATCTAATATGCTGAAGTTTTGTTTATGCATAAAGTTATTTGCTATTGTTATTGATACCTGTATTAACTTTCCCTTTACCATAAACTTACTTTACAAATCTATTCTACAAAAATCCCCTTTGTTCACATCCATACTTCTTCGAAATGTTCCCACACTAAATCCTGCTACATAACTCGTTAAACAATTATCTTCATATTAACATTAATCCACACTCTTGCATCATTCATACTACTAAAACACATTTATAACATTTTACATACACAAAAAGACATAAGAACAATTTATGAAAATACTAGAACAGTTTATGAAAAACATTCTATTACTTTAATGCACTCTACTGGGCACAATCGAAACTAAATCAGTCCCCTATCCAATACTGTCGCCTATCGGCTGATACATAATCTACGTGCGCATCCAGTCTCGCGTCACTATCTGTCACTGTCCAGCTCTGAGACGCATCTCCCACTTAACCGCCTCTAAGGCAGGATTGTTATACGGCGCTATGCCTCAGTGTATTTGTTTATACTGTGGGGCTGTGATATCAAGCGCTAGGTGGTCACCGCGGTTCATGATGGACCACTGAACATTAAAAATTATAATACATGATCCTTAATACCGTGTTCGATCAACACGGACAGCAATGCAACACGCTATCATGCTGAGGACAAGGTTAATAACGAGTTCTTTCAGTAGGATCTTCCATTTCTCCACCCGATTGTTTTACAATTGCTGGATGCTCGACAGTAAATGTGGAAGCGATTCAATAAGTGTTTGTAGCACTTCCGACGCGTTCTTGATGCGATTTAAGTTAGGTGAACTGGCAGCCGTTAGATTCGCCTAATATCTTCTCGTTCCAAGAGCACCTACACCAGCGCTCTTCGAGGCGGTCCACATCGTTATCCATAGAAATGAAGCAAGGGCGCAATGCACCCTGAAAATACACACAAGTATAATGTTGCAGTACCGATGACCGCGTGTGTATGGTGTTAAAAGATTTGGAGATTAGTACGCCTTTGCAAGATTATGCCTCCCCACACAATAAGAACTGAATTACCAAGTAATTAATGTTATCAATGCTGGACGGAATGCCAAGTGTTGAGAGGTGGGACCACATAATACACCCCCAAGTCTTAGAATACTTTAAACACACCTGTCAACGTTACTGTGATACTGTTCCTCTTCCCTATCTTTTCGTTGTTCGTTCGGCCCTGACTTCATTTTTGTGGATTACAATGTGCGACCATATACAACAGGGTAGATGGAGGAGTTCTCGGAACGATTGGATATGCGGTGAACAGGCTGCCCTACACGTTTCCCTGACTTAAATCCCATGCAGCACGTGGGGAGACGTATTTCGGCACGTCCACATGCGTCATCTGTCATCCAGCTGTTTCCAGCTGCGCTGCTGCAGGAATGGTACCCGCTAACACAAAATCTCCTGCACTACCTTGTGCTCAGCAAGGAACCACGTTGTAGACCATGCATTGCCGTCTGAAGTGATTACACACAATTTTAAGAACCGTGTTCTGCCTTTTGTAATGTACAGGGAACCATAATGAATCACAGTGACTTCAGTGCAATTTCAGCCGTGGCTGGCTCTCGTCATACCTTGTTTTTTTCATCACTGGATGGAGTGCAGTGGTGTCTTATTTCTTCTTTGGTTACCGCCATAACGTTGCTCTCTTCTCTCCGTGAGTGGCAGCAGCTGCGTGTATTGATACTAGTACTGCTGTACTATCTTTGTTGTGGTGGATATATTTTCCAGCTGTGCGATGTGTGGCAGTCGGTCGGTTGGGGCAGAGCAGCGAGGAAGTATCCGTGGCACGTGGTCAGGGCGGAGTCACTGGCGGCGTGCACGCGCGGTTCGAGTTGTGAGGCGCTTCTTGCGAGGGTTAAGAAGTTCGTCGTCCACAAATTCCTGGACACTAAAGTTGAGTGCTCACTTAACCATAATGAATCACAGTGACTTCAGTGCAATTTCAGCCGTGGCTGGCTCTCGTCATACCTTGTTTTTTTCATCACTGGATGCAGTCCAGTGGTGTCTCCAACTGCTAACGCATCTCTTCGTTTGATCCTGGTTGTCACTTTCTGGGAGATTCCCTGCAAGCAACAACGTGTGTCCATTGAAGTCGGCTAGAGTTGCAGCCGTTTTCCTGTGTGGTATTTGAATTCATTTAATTCATTTCTTCATCGATGAAGTTATCTTCTGCCTTGTCGCCATTGACGTTCCGGTTACCTGCCCTGGACGTTAACGTAATATTCGGCAGTGTATTTTTCTCGTCATGTTGATCCTGCGCAGCACGGCGTGTATTTCGACAGCTGACGTGTGTTGGTAGTTTGGGACTTTAATTCTGACTTGGCTGGACTGGGCAGCAGTATCCAGAACGTTGTGCTATTGACATCTTGTTATCGTTTTGCCGGTCGGCTGGAGCAGAATTGATCTTGTTGGTTGGTTCGTCGGCTGGCTTTAGGTTGTGTTGCCTTCCGATTAACAGGTGTCGGTCTGGCTGCCTGTCTCACCTAAACGTGCATTTGTGTTACCTTCCCGAACCGATCCTGGTAACACTCTGAGCGCCGCTCCTTGTGTTTCACAGAGTGATTTCCTTTTTAGTCTTAAGTAGCCTGTGTGGCCTTCAGCCGAGTTTTAGGTTAATAAAATTACAAGGCTTCTTCTTATGGCTTAAACCGTAAAAAAAAGTGTTTCCTGTTTGGTATGTGGCCTTCAGCAAAGTTCCAGCCTTTCAAGATTAAAATTGAAAATTCCCTGTGTCTAGGCCTTAAGCCGTAAATTTGTTTTCATGATATGCGACCTTCAGCTGAGTTTTCAGCCTATTTAGATTAAACTTTGTTCTTGATTAACGTGTGGCCTTCAGCCGAGTTCTGTGGAAAAAATTTAAGCTAAGGCTTTCAGCCTATTTATATTGAAGATATTTTTTTTCTAAAGAAGTGAAGCATCCAGATGAACTCCTGTACATCAATTCCTTGCTTAGGCTTGTGCTTGGATTTCCGATGTGGCCTTCAGGTGATCTAAATTAAATCAAAAGAGGTCTTTCGTTAGAACCTTGAGAGTTTTTGATTCTTGCTTGTGTGATTGTGTTTTTTAACAAATAAAGTTTATATGTTTAGTGCAACTGACAGTAACTTATTTTGGCCGGTTTCCACAAATACAACCTCATCTGCTCTGTCCTACTAGCCCAGGGATTTCATAATTATTGTAATGAAGCTATTATTTCTGTTGGCCTCACAGCGTATTTCTTTCAGTTACCTTCTGTACTGTTCTGTACTGTACTGTAGTAGTGCTTTCTACGCTCAAAGTTTCATAGAACTGATTAACTGGCAGTGACAAATCATGTGAAATTTACTTCTATCTGTACCTTTTGCGCACCAGTGTACTTTGTTAATAGAAAAGAATTATTGTATATAAACTCTCTGATGCTTCATGGTGGGGAAATATTTTGAAAAATATTGGTGCTTTTTTTTTACATATGTTCCATCAGGTTGGCGAATAACATTGTTAAACTTGTTACCTCTTTCATAGGATGCAGTAGCCAGTGTCTCTGACGCACTTAAATTGCGTAAAAAATTTCTGGCAGCGTTGTCGTTAGGCACAGGAAAAAGAGAAGCCGTCGGATACGAAAGTTCTGAATCTCTAAAAATTAAATGACGGTAAATCCGATTAGCAATAATTCCAGAGTAAAATGTAGTCGAAGCATGAAAAAAAATTTACAAAAGTCGAACCGTTGAAACAAAACCGTTAGCGTTCATCGAAATTTTTCTCCTACGTGGAGCATTAAAATGTGTGGCGAATGCATAAAGGGGACGATAACGATTTATTTAAATGAGAGAGAGAGAACTTTTGCATTTTTATGGCGAGCACGCCGTCTCCACTGTCCCGAGCAGATAAAGCGGCAGTGGAGGAATGTAATCGCCTACCAGCTATGGCGCGGGAGGGAGGGGGAGGGTTGGAGCAGGAGATGGAAGGGGAGAGTGAGTGGTGGGTGGAGGGGAGGGGGCGTGTGTGTGGATGCGTGTGGGAGCAGGGATGGGGGGGGGGGGGGGCGGCACAAGTGGCAGAGAATTACACGCAGTCGCTAGCGGCCAGCCGCTGCGATTATTCAATAGAGCGTGCGGCGCTGTGCTGCGGCCGAGGCGGCTGCAGTCCACGGAGGTTCCCGTGAGCCACGGCGGCCGACCTTGTGCGTGCCTTGCTTACGAATGGCGGCACTGACACCACACAAGTGAAAGGGTTGTGGCAAAAGCACGCAACTGCCTCCTGTGCAGAACACAAATTTAAGAAAACGACTGTGTGATTCGGGCGTTTTAGTGTCAGTCTAAAACGATTTTTCTTTTATTACATGATTTCATCTGTACATTCTGTCGAGAAAAGTGGAACAACAGTTCCTTCTGCTAAGTCCATTACTAATACAGCCTGTGTCAATTATAAACGACTCTCAATAGGTACTCACAATGACACAGTATTCTTTAAATACTGCACCCGTAGGGTCTCTGTATGAGTAGAAACGGCAGCAGTTTGGTAATCTTTGTCACAGGGACCTTGGTTCGTTAGCACAAGTATGCAGAAGATCTCTTGGTAACAGGTAGGTGGCTTCATTTTCTTGTCATGGCAGGGGCTTACTTTGGCTTCTGTTGTTATCAGTGATGGTGTGGGAATATGCTTTCCGAATGCTGTTTTGGCCCTATCGGGCTACGCTGAGTGAGATAATCTTCATAGTGCAGTTGCAGATATTACCTCTTTCCCCGTACCCCAAAACTGAGGAAACAGCTTTCCGAAAGTAAAGCTTCACACCATCAAGACGAAGTAGAAGTCAAAGTAAGTCGGGTGCCTGGCAAGAAGCAAGAAAGCCACGAAGTGTGATCTATCAGTAGCACAATTCACTTAGTAATTAATAAATTACGCAGCTAATCAGGTTCTACAATTTATGTATAGACTTGACCCGGTTTCGATACAGCTATGGGTATCTTCTTCGAATTTCACATTGTATGTGGCTTGAGGCTTCAGCTCGTGGTGAATGTAACCTTTTCTGAGTAAAGTGGCACAAGTAACTCCTCATTCTTCTCAAGAAGATAGTCTTAACGGTACCGAAACATGGGCCAAGTCTAAAAATTACTAATTTCGGCAACTGACTGGCTGTGCAATTTATTAACTGGAAACTTACCCATAGTTGCTGCTAACAGCCATGTTCAATATTGTGAACATTACGTCTGGTAGCCCACACAGATCTGCTGAGGAGTCACACCCCCTGTGGCAAAGATTATAAAATTGCTGCCACTTCTCATACAGACACCTTAACCCGAATATTATGATTCGCATTCTTCGGGAATTTGTGCATTTCAGAGGATCAAATATTAACAATACGTTAATATCAGTTCATAGTTAAACAATAATGCACCCGTGAGAGTGTAGCAACAGAAACTGGTCGTTTTATAAGAGGAGCTGTTCAGATGCTCCTTGTAATTCATGATCCTACACTTTTTAGGTGCGGAAAGATCTAAACTGGTTACGCAAGTGATTCACAGCACAATGCCCATTTCCTCCAGCAATGGCTTTTAAGTTACTTACCGCTCCACTTTACAGTATAAAACACCTTTGGTTTTCAGATTTGAGATAGTCGGTTAAAACTCTAATTTGTAGGTTTGTTGTTGTAGTTTTTATAATTAAGCTTTATTTGAGACTATCTAATTTTCTCAATTCCCCGTTTTAAGAAAAGTTTTCCTTGTTTGTTCCCAAGTCTAAATTTACTCTACACGCTATGAGAACTCAGACTACGCACACAAAATACATCCAGGACGAATGCGTCGAGGTGCAGTTTTCACCAAGTTATAGCGAAAACAGTGGCAATATTTCTGGCGTACGCAAGTCATTGTTAACTTTCGTAGTTGCCTAATTATGACGACGGCTTCTTTTATAATAGCACTACATATATATCTACTTGGCACTGGAAAGAGCCTTCGAAGACAACTTTGAGAGTAACTGCATGGAACAAGGGAACAGCGCTGCAGTTCACTGACCCGCCATTTTTCAGAAAATATCCAACAAAAGTTTCCTCAGTTCTTCAAGATGTAAGCAAGCTCATACCTCAGGTACTGACGTATGTCAACATGAAATTTTTGGCAGCCCAGTTCCTGTGGTGCAGGGAGGCATAATCTTGCAAAGACGTACTAACCTCCAATTATTTGAATACGATACACTCACCGGGCAACCTCACTGCGACATTAAACCGCTCCCTTGTGTGTGTTTTCAGGGCGCACCGGACCATGACTTCATGACTTCATTTCTATGGATAACAATGTGGACTGCATTGAAGAGCGCTGAGGGGGGGGGGGGGGTGCTATTGGAACAATAGGATATTCTGCGAATGTAATGACCTGCCTGTTCACCATACTAAAACCCCTTGGAGCCCTTGTGGGAAGTGTTGTGGAGAGTTATAGAATCGCGTCCATATATACAATCGACCGTCCAGCAGTTGTCAAAAACGCTGCTAGAGGAACTGAAGATCCTGTCGCGAGAACTTATTAACCTTGTGACCAGCATGGAAGTGCATTGAGGATGCATTGGTGTCCGTGTTGATTACACATACTGTTGAGAACCATGTGTTGTCATTCTTAATGTGCCAGGGCCCATCATCAATCGCGGTGTCTTCAGTGAAATTTTTATCTTTCAGCGAAACTTCATTTATTTTCGTCTTATGGACTATATGGAGTATTTCTTTCAGTTACCTTCTGCACTACACTGTAGCAGTTCTTTCTGTGTATGGCGCAAGTTTCATCGAGCTCTATTTCCTAGTAGAGAAATAACTTTCGTCTGTAAGTTTGGAGCACGGGTGCAGTTTCTGCAGAGTAACAACTGTGACTTAGAATAGTCGAACCCTTCCGCGCGCCATCGGGACCCAAAGACAGGGAGAAGCATTCGTTGTATCATTACAGAGCTTCCTTCGCCTTTGCAAAAGTTTTTTTAATTTACTGAACAAATGTGAACTGAATAACTTTAAATCAACTCACCGTAACACCCAATAATCTTTACATGCCCTCTTCATCCGAAGCACATAATTTTCTTTGAATCTTTTCTTTAGTCTTCGGGAAGATGAAAGATGGAGGGTGAAGGGCAAGAGAAACAGGGTAGTCTACCATGTTTGGCAAGAGGTTTTCGCTTTTGTGAGGGTATTGAGTGATCCAGAGCACTAAAATTGCTGTAACTCTGCAACATTCCATCCAGACTTTACTAAGCGTTGGCTGTCAAGAGAAACAATGACCAAAAATACTTTATCTGCGCCACATAAGAACGAATCACTGGCTTACCGCTTCTGCGACCCATTAACTTTCGTTCGCGGGCAGGTCGTATTAGAAACGAAACAAAAGCATTAAACTGGAATACAAGGTGCATACTGAAAGTCGTGAGCAAACCATTGTTGAAAGTCCAAAAACGTAACAAACACGAATGCGTGATTGTTATTTAAAGACTTCGCAGTATATATTGTCATATTATGATGCCATTTGCTATTATCACGTGACCAGAGAGGGTACTTCCAAATGGGCGACATCGATGTTTCGTTTCGACACGTGCTGTCGTTGAATTCCTTGTAAAGAGGGAAAATGTATGCTAGAATTTACCTCAGACTTCAGTGTGCCTTAGGAGAAGGCTGCATGACCGTCATAAGTGTTAGCGGTTGGATGAAACATTTCAGTGATGGAGTATCCAAGAAGAGCCTTCTAGTGGTCGACCTCGGACTGTCTCCACAGAACACAGTAAAGAAAGAGTTAATGAGCCCATTAGAGAATAGACGGTGTTACAGAGAATGAAATGACTGCAAAACGTGCAACGAAGAAATAATTCGAAAGGTTTACGACTGTTGGGTTCCGTGTTCATTGGTCGAAGACTAACTTCGGCGGAGAACCGTCACCCAGAACCTTCATCAGAGATTTCAAAATAGAGATGGTGGTTTTTTGATGAGTACTGTGAGAAGCGATGAAAGTTGGTTTCATAATTATGAACTTGAAACAAATCGCCAGGGTATGGATAGGTACAACTAGGAATCACCATTGAAGAAGAAAGCTAAGAGAGTGATGTCTGCTGGGAACATTATAGGCATCGTCTTCTGGAATGTAATGGCTTGCATTCTGATTGATTTTCTAGAACATGGACAAACCATATCTGCTGCCGCTGTATCTAGACAATTTTGAAGCAACGTAGCGCATTGCGTGGTAAATGCCGTGTTTTTTGCTCGCGTATCATGTCGTTTCTGGAAACCCAGAATGTACTCTGTAGGAGTCAACATGGATTCGGAAACAGCGATATGTGAGACCCAACTCGCTTTATTTGTTAAGGAGACACAGAAAATATTAGATACAGGCTCCCAGGTAGATGCTATTTTCCTTGACTTCCGGAAGGCGTTCGATTCAGTTCCGCACTGTCGCCTGATAAACAAAGTAAGAGCCTACGGAATATCAGACAAGCTGTGTGGCTGGGTTGAAGAGTTTTTAGCAAACAGAACACAGCATTGTTGTTCTCAATGGAGAGACGTCTACAGACGTTAAAGTAACCTCTAGCGTGCTACAGGGGAGTGTTATGGGACCATTGCTTTTCACAATATGTATAAATGACCTAGTAGATAGTGTCGGAAGTTACATGCGGCTTTTCGCGGATGATGCTGTAGAATACAGAGAAGTTGCAGCATTAGAAAATTGTAGCGAAATGCAGGAAAATCTGCAGTGGATAGGCACTTGGTGCAGGGAGTAGCAACTGACCCTTAACATAGGCAAATGTAATGTATTGCGAATACATATAAAGAAAGATCCTTTATTGTATGATTATATGATTGCGGAACAAACACTGGTAGCAGTTACTTCTGTAAAATATCTGGGAGTATGCGTGCGGAACGATTTGAAGTGGAATGATCATATAAAATTAATTGTTGGTAAGGTGTGTACCAGGTTGAGGTTCATTGGGAGAGTCCTTAGAAAATGTAGTCCGTCAACAAAGGACGTGGCTTACAAAACACTCGTTCGACCTATACTTGAGTATTCCTCATCACTGTGGGATCCGTACCAGATTGGGTTGACGGAGGAGATAAAGAAGATCTAAAGAAGAGCGGTGCGTTTCGTCACAGGGATATTTGGTAAGCGTGATAGCGTTACGGAGATGTTTAGCAAACTCAAGTGGCAGAGTGCAAGAGAGGCGCTCTGCATCGCGGTGTAGCTTGCTGTCCAGGTTTCGCGAATGTAAAATTAGAGAGATTAGAGCGCGCGTGGAGGCTTTCCGGCAGTCGTTCTTCTCGCGAACCATACGCGACTGGAACAGGAAAGGGAGGTAATGGCAGTGACACGTAAAGTGCCCTCCGCCACACACCGTTGGGTGTCTTGCGGAGTATTAATGTAGATGTAGATGTAGAAGACAGTTCAGCATTAGGATAAAGTGCGTCCTCAACCGTTCTATTGGTGTAGAGAAATTCAGGACCTTTCTGTGGGAAACTATTCATATCCTTATAGTCAGGATTTGGCACCCTCCGTCTACCGCCTCTCGATAAGAATGAAAGGGTGTGAGCTATCACTATGAGACGGTGGCTATAGACGGTTTGTCTAAAAATTAAGATTAATTTTTTTTTATAATTGGTGATAATTACTTTCAGTTTGGCCAACGTAACCAAATATTGTGACCAGTCTGACGTAAAGAAGGGTAGTTTTCGCCTCTGAAACGTCAGGTCCAACATACATGGGAGTAAAATCCTAAATTTTAGGACGAAATTGCATTTGGAATTCAGTTCCCCCAAAATTCAAATCTCTGCAGAGCTCTCTAACTCACTTGTGCCACTCTCAGTGTTGGGCTGTGCAACTCGTTAAGATACAGTGTTTCCCTGAAATCTTAACAAATGTCCGATCATCTTGTCCTGCTTTCTTGACAGTGTTTTCCATTTAATCCTTTCCTTGCTGATTTGTCAGAGGGCCTCCTCATTGCTTACCTTATCAGTCGACCTAATTTTAGACAAATTCCTGTAGAAACATATCTCAAGTGCTTCGATTTTCTTCGGTTCCGGTTTTTCCACACCATACAATGATGTGGTCCACACGTAAGTTCTCAGAAATTTCATCCTTTTATTAAGGACTATGTTTCATACTAGTAGCCTTCTCTTGGAGGAAAAATATCTGTTTGCGGCTACAGTGATCGGCTTACTATGAGGTATTAACTTTTTATTTTTTGACGCTGCCACTTTTTTCTGATACATTAACAAACAGTTTCAGTCTTTAAAGTAAGTCTTGAAATGCAGTTTGCGGCGTTTGATGGAAAAATGTTAGTACGTCGTCAATTCTCTTCAAGACTTCTCTTGGCTAGGAATGCACATTGTGTCACCGCTAGTCGGCTGCTTAATATGTCCTCTATTCAGTTTAATCATAGGTTCTTTTAGTGGCTAGGCAGCAGATTTCCTTAACTTTGCCTATTTCGTGATCCAAGATTCTCATGTTAAGGCTCTCGCTGTTCTCATGTCTGCCACATCTCATTACTATAGTCTCGCTGGTATTTACTCTCAGTTCATATTCTGTTCTTATTATAGGATTCAATCTATTCAACAGATTTTGTAATTTCTCTTGGCTTTGACTTAGGGTAGCATTGTCATCAGTGAACCTTATCGTCAATATCCTTTCACCTTGAATTTTCGTTCCACCCTTTCACCTTTCTTTTATTTCCGTCATTACTTCTTCGACATACAGATTGAACAGTAGTGGTGAAAGACTACACCCCTATCTTACACCCTTCTTAATCCGAGTACTTCGATTTGAGATTTCCTGTCTTATTGTTTCCTCGTGGTGGTTGTTCTTACTGTTTATTAACCATGTTTTCCTACAGCTTACCCGTACTCTTCTCAAAATTTCGAACATCTTACACCATTTTTCCAAGTCGACAAATCCTGTGATCATGTATTGATATTTCTTCAACCTTGCTTCCATTACCAACCGCAACTTCAGAACTGTCTCTCTGGGTCCTTTACCTTTCCTAAAGCCAAAGTTACCGTCATCTAAAACAACTTTAATTTTCTTTTCCACTCTCCTGTATATTATTCGATTCACCAGTCCTAATGCATGAGCTGTTAAAATGATCGTAAGATAATCCCCCACTTGTCGTCGCTTCCTATCTTCAGCACTGTGTTGACAATGTTTTTTTCAAAATATGGTGGACCGTCGATAGCCTCACACATTCTGTACCTCACCATGAATAATCATTTTGTTGCAGCTTTCCCCAATGATTTTAGGAATTCCGATGGAACGTTATCTGTTACTTCTGCTTTCTGATGAAGTGAATAGTCGTTACGTCGCAACATCCCCAAAAGATTTAGAAATTCCCATGGATTGTTGCCTGTCTCTTTTGCCGTATTTGATTTAGTGTCCAAAGCTCTTTTAAAATTGCATGCTAACACCGGGCACACGATCCATTTCCTTTCGACTCCTGCTTCTTCCCCTATCGCGTCATTCCCGTCATTGAGCCCTTCAGTATACTCTTTCCACCTATACGCTCTCTCATCTGCATTTAAATGTGGAAATCCCACTGCACTGTTAAAATTTGCTACCCTACTTTTATCGTCCTTGCTTTTAGTTTCACTGAAGGTTGTTTTGACTTTTCTCTATGCTGAGGCAGTCTCTACAATCGCTTTTCAGTCCTCCATGACTATTAGATTTCATCTCCCTTTAAAGCTCAATTTCACGTATCCTCACAAACTTCCTCTGTGTCTTCATCTTCTGCCTGTACGTCAGGACGTTTATCGGAAATATTGTTGTTGGTGTTGGTTTGCTGTCAATTCTGATGGGAACATGTCTATCGCTCAACTGTTTGCAGTAACATACTGTTTGAAATACCTACCTATTTATTATGAATCCTACACCCGTGATACCATTTTTTGCTGCTGCTGATATTGCACTATACTCATCTAAACAGAATCATTATTTCTATTTCAATTCACTAATTTCCACTGTAAGCGGGCTGAGTCTGAACATTTCAGTTTTCAGACTCTCTGCAGTCTTTTGTGACCGAGCGGTTCTAGGCGCTTCAGTATCGAACCGCGCTGCTGCTGCTGTCGCAGGTTCGAATCCTGCCTCGGGCATGGATGTGTGTGCTGTGCTTAGGTTAGTTAGGTTTAAGTAGTTCTACGCCTAGGGGACTGATGAACTCAGGTGTTGAGTCCCATATGCTTAGAGCCATTTGAACCATTTTTTTAAGATTTTCTAGCTTCCCTTCCGCGTCCAAACTTCAGTCATTCCACGCCCCGACTCGCCGAAAGTTGCTCTGTCGTTGTTTATTCGCTGTTTCCTCGTGGTCACCTCCCCCTTTGCAATATCCTCCTGAAGATCCAAATGGGAAGTACGTCGGAACATTTTGCCAATGGAAACTTCATCATGACAAATTTTCTATTATAGGCCACAGGTTCCGTGGACACACATTATGTGTCTTTAATGCAGTGGATTCCATTGCCTTCCGTATCTTCATACCGTTCTTCGTTGGTGATTATTCGGCCTTTCAGTGGATTCTTCCCACCCCAACAGCGAAAAATGTCCTGACCTCTTTGCGCACCTCCACCCTCTTAGACAAGGCCGTTGGCAGAACGCAATTAAGCTGGAAGTCTTCGACCACCATTGCCGATCTTTTTCGTTCCAAATACAGAACGTGATATTGACTGAGTATTGACCTGTACCTCATTAAGCTTATGGCTGTTTGAAACCAGAAAGTGCACTTCATGCAAGAAATCAGATACGCAATACAAATTACAGAGAAATGTTAGCGTTTAGGTTACTAGGGGCAAACTGTAATGCTAGAGTCCTGTAAATTGCAGACGCGCTGGGCAGCTCACCCAGGAGAAAAATTCACAAATAATTTTATTGTAATTCCATTCACCGTCTAGACGCTGTTGTAAGTTGTCACAGCAGATGACGGTCTGAAAGAGGCACGCCTTAAATGGCTCTGAGCACTATGGGACTTAACAACTGAAGTCATCAGTCCCCTAGAACTCAGAACTACTTAAACCTAACTAACCTAAGGTCATCACACACATCCACGCCCGAGGCAGAATTCGAATCTGCGACCGTAGCGGTCGCGCGGTTCCGGACTGAAGCTCCTAGAACTTCTCGGCCACAGCGGCTGGCAGGCACTTCTTAGCAGAGGCGGCAAGTCTGGTACTTGTTCCAGAGAATCGCAACGTCAGTGAGTTTACGCAAGTCAGAGTGCTACAACGGCAGTCCTCACTCACGAGAGGCCTTAGGACCGGGAGAGGTGACATAGTATACTGTTGGTGCTAACCATAATAGGAGCACTGTGCTCCTATCAAACTTGGAATTTGTTAATGTAAAGGCCAGAAACATCCCTACGTACCGAGTGGGAGAAGGGGGGAAACCTGTATATGGCTGGCCACAGGTGTCCTGGAAGCGCAGAGCCACTTGTCAGATTGGCCGAGCCTGTAAAGTGTCGATGGATTGGTGGAACTACTGCACAAAGGGAAAAATAGTGCACCGCCACATTACTTTAAAAAACCGTGTGTTTGTGTTCAGACGGAGCTCCCACTTAAATCATCAATGATCTTGCTCATCGCCAACCTCTGGTAAACACCGACAAACGTGTTTTTCCCACTTAGAGTGCTGCTCTCAAAGTTCATACTTTACAGTGCTGTTAGCAATTCCTGTTTCTGTTAGCTCTCTACCCACAAAATGGGACACTGATCTCTTGTGCAAACAGTTACACCCTTTGCTTTTTCCAACGGTTAGAATTAGCCTTCAGTGTAGTTGTTACTATGGTTTCAAATAAATAACGCTAAGCCGGCCTGAGTAGCCGAGCGGTTCTAGGCGCTACAGTCTGGAACCGCGCGACCTCTACGGTGGCAGGTTCGAATCCTGCCTCGGGCATGGATGTGTGTGATGTTCTTAGGTTAGTTAGGTTTAAGTAGTTCTAAGTTCTAGGGGACTGATGATCTCAGTAGTTAAGGCCTGTAGTGCTCAGCGCCATTTTTCAAATTATAGCTAAAGTGACTAAGAGGGATTTTATTTGAGTGAGTCAAATCTAAGAGACACAATGAGCAGATTCTATATTGCCCAGAATCTACTATGTAGGAATCAACATGGATTCCGGAAACAGCGATCGTGTGAGACCCAATTCGCTTTACTTGTTCATGAGACCCAAAAAATATTAGATGCAGGCTTCCAGGTAGATGCTATTTTCCTTGACTTCCGGAAGGCGTTAGATACAGTTCCTCAATGTCGCCTGATAAACAAAGTAAGAGCCTACGGAAAATCAAATGGTTCAAATGGCTCTGAGCACTATGGGACTTAACAGCTGAGGTCATCGGTCCCCTAGAACTTAGAACTACTTAAACCTAACTAACCTAAGGACATCACACACATCCATGCCCGAGGCAGGATTCGAACCTGCGACCGTAGCGGTCGCGTGGTTCCAGACTGAAGCGCCTAGAACCGCTCGGCCACTCCGGCCGGCACGGAATATCAGACCAGCTGTATTGCTGGATTGAAGAGTTTTTAGCAAAGAGAACACAGCATGTTGTTCTCAATGGAGATACGTCTACAGACGTTAATGTAACCTCTGGCCTGCCACAGGGGGTGTTATGGGAGCATTGATTTTCACAATATATATAAATGACCTAGTAGATAATGTCGGAGGTTCCATGCGGCTTTTGGCGGATGATGCTGTAGTATACAGAGAAGTTGCAGCATTAGAAAATTGTAGCGAAATGCAGGAAGATCTGCAGCGGATAGGCACTTGGTGCAGGGAGTGGCAACTGACCCTTAACATATAAAATGTAATGTATTGCGAACACATATAAAGAAAGATCCTTTATTGTATGATTATATGATTGCGGAACAAACACTGGTAGCAGTTACTTCTGTAAAATACACTCCTGGAAATTGAAATAAAAACACCGTGAATTCATTGTCCCAGGAAGGGGAAACTTTATTGACACATTCCTGGGGTCAGATACATCACATGATCACACTGACAGAACCACAGGCACATAGACACAGGCAACAGAGCATGCACAATGTCGGCACTAGTACAGTGTGTATCCACCTTTCGCAGCAATGCAGGCTGCTATTCTCCCATGGAGACGATCGTAGAGATGCTGGATGTAGTCCTGTGGAACGGCTTGCCATGCCATTTCCACCTGGCGCCTCAGTTGGACCAGCGTTCGTGCTGGACGTGCAGACCGCGTGAGATGACGCTTCATCCAGTCCCAAACATGCTCAATGGGGGACAGATCCGGAGATCTTGCTGGCCAGGGTAGTTGACTTACACCTTCTAGAGCACGTTGGGTGGCACGGGATACATGCGGACGTGCATTGCCCTGTTGGAACAGCAAGTTCCCTTGCCGGTCTAGGAATGGTAGAACGATGGGTTCGATGACGGATTGGATGTACCGTGCACTATTCAGTGTCCCCTCGACGATCACCAGTGGTATACGGCCAGTGTAGGAGATCGCTCCCCACACTATGATGCCGGGTGTTGGCCCTGTGTGCCGCGGTCGTATGCAGTCCTGATTGTGGCGCTCACCTGCACGGCGCCAAACACGCATACGACCATCATTGGCACCAAGGCAGAAGCGACTCTCATCGCTGAAGACGACACGTCTCCATTCGTCCCTCCATTCACGCCTGTCGCGACACCACTGGAGGCGGGCTGCACGATGTTGGGGCGTTAGCGGAAGACGGCCTAACGGTGTGCGGGACCGTAGCCCAGCTTCATGGAGACGGTTGCGAATGGTCCTCGCCGATACCCCAGGAGCAACAGTGTCCCTAATTTGCTGGGAAGTGGCGGTGCGGTCCCCTACGGCACTGCGTAGGATCCTACGGTCTTGGCGTGCATCCGTGCGTCGCTGCGGTCCGGTCCCAGGTCGACGGGCACGTGCACCTTCCGCCGACCACTGGTGACAACATCGATGTACTGTGGAGACCTCACGCCCCACGTGTTGAGCAATTCGGCGGTACGTCCACCCGGCCTCCCGCATGCCCACTATACGCCCTCGCTCAAAGTCCGTCAACTGCACATACGGTTCACGTCCACGCTGTCGCGGTATGCTGCCAGTGTTAAAGACTGCGATGGAGCTTCGTATGCCACGGCAAACTGGCTGACACTGACGGCGGCGGTGCACAAATGCTGCGCAGCTAGCGCCATTCGACGGCCAACACCGCGGTTCCTGGTGTGTCCGCTGTGCCGTGCGTGTGATCATTGCTTGTACAGCCCTCTCGCAGTGTCCGGAGCAAGAATGGTGGGTCTGACACACCGGTGTCAATGTGTTCTTTTTTCCATTTCCAGGAGTGTATCTGGGAGTATGCGTGCGGAACGATTTTAAGTGGAATGATCATATAAAATTAATTGTTGGTAAGGTGGGTACCAGGTTGAGGTTCATTGGGAGAGTCCTTAGAAAATGTAGTCCGTCAACAAAGGACGTGGCTTACTAAACACTCGTTCGACCAATACTTGAATATTCCTCATCAGTGTGGGATCTGTACCAGATCGGGTTGACGGAGGAGATAGAGAAGATCTAAGGAAGAGCGGTGCTTTTCGTCAGAGGGTTATTTGGTAACCGTGATAGCGTTGCGGAAATGTTTAGCAAACTAAAGTGGCAGACTGCAAGAGAGGCGGTCTGCATCGCGGTGTAGCTTGCTGTCCAGGTTTCGAGAGGGTGCGTTTCTGGATGAGGTATCGAATATATTGCTTCCCCCTACTTATACCTCCCGAGGAGATCGCGAATTTAAAATTAGAGAGATTCGAGCGCGCACGGATGCTTTCCGGCAGTCGTTCTTCCCGCGAACCATGCGCGACTGGAAGAGGAAAGGGAAGTAATGACAGTGGCACGTGAAGTGCCCTCCACCACACACCGTCGGGTGTCTTGCGGAGTATAAATGTAGATGTTGTAAGTATTAGGTTTTTTTATTGGTAACGCCACCTTAGTATAAAAATCACTGGCTGTGCTGTGTGCAGTCTGTGGCTAGTTTGCATTGTTGTCTGCCATTGTAGTGTTGGGCAGCGGCAGCTGGATGTGAACAGCGCGTAGCGTTGCGCAGTTGGAGGTGAGCCGCCAGCAGTGGTGGAAGTGGGGAGAGAGATGGCGGTGTTTTGTAATTTGTCATTAACTGCTATATATATTATGACTATTAAGGTAAATACATTGTTTGTTCTCTATTAAAAACTTTCATTTGCTAACTATGCCTATCAGTAGTTAGTGCCTTCCGTAGTTTGAATCTTTTATTTAGCTGGCAGTAGTGGCGCTCGCTGTATTGCAGTAGTTCGAGTAACGAAGATTTTTGTGAGGTAAGTGATTTGTGAAACGTATAGGTTAATGTTAGTCAGGGCCATTCTTTTGTAGGGATTTTTTGAAAGTCAGATTGCGTTGCGCTAAAAAATATTGTGTCAGTTTACGCACAGTCAGGTATAATTGTTCAAAGGGGACGTTTCAATGTAGATGTAGATTGTTAATTTATTTACATTGTCAGTACAAACACCAGCTTCATGCGAATTTACTAACAATGAAGACACAGTTTTTCAACGATTGCGTGAAGCGGATCATCCAGAATTGCTGAAGTTCGAAAAAATTCATGTTCAGGCTCCTGCACGTAATAAACTGCTCGTGCGTAATTTACCTTCCATGTAGAGTGTGTAAGAAATATTGTTAGAAAATAATGCATGTATGCGTACTTTAGACTTCTACGCTTGTTAAATGTTTTCTACTAGGCAGTCAAAGCGGAAATCTACTGCATTAACGTGAATTCACCTTTACATTAATTGCGTCAGGCTGTCCATAGTGCTATGTGAGCATCGTAACTGGCAGAATCTTTGTCGTCAGTAACAAGATTAAGCAGAACAGTATTCATTCAGGAGATGTATATGAGCTCCTACAGGCAACTGTCTGCATGGGGTGAAAACATCAAACTCACTGACGCCACTGAGTTAGCTTTTACAGTAGAGTTCGCAATTATGTCCATCAAAGAAAAAGGATTTTCCGATAAGAGTCATCAGAGCTAAACGGCCAAGCTCATCTTTAACTGTTCCTTATGTGGACGTGTAGATACACGCCTAAGGACTGCAGAAGTAAAGTTAACTGCAAATCCTGTGGTAAATCACGGCGTTTAAAGCGAGACTGCCGACTGTAGAGAAGAATTCCAGAAGCAGATTCAGCTGAAGGGCGTCGAGTGTCAGAGGCTCCAAAGCCAGTCTGGAGCGAAAGCTGCAATGTCCTCAGACATAGAGAACCTTGTAAGAAGGCAAATCCAATTCTGTGTTTTGCATGTCGTACTCCAGAGCACCTAGCTAGAGAGTGTACTGAAAACACAGGAAATTCTGTGAAAAAAGACGCAGAGAAATGAAAGAAAAGCATAACATTACGGTTGCCTTATGCTGAACTGGGAAACGTATTTAAAGTAGATTGTGGAAGAAAAATGAGTTTGTAAAACTGAATCGAACTCAGAGTAAAGAAAGTCTGTTAAAATTGCTTCTAGAGAACAGAGCACGGTTAGCTTGTTCAGTGTGCAGTATCTGACAAGCTAATTTGGGTATAGTCCCGAATAAAATGTAAAAATTACATACGTATGGGACTTCGGTGTTATAGCTTGAAATATATCGTAAATTAAAAGATAAGTTTCATCTGTTTGGAGGGTAATTGGCTGTTCCATATGTCGGTTTAACTGCTTTACGAAGCATGCTGTAGGAATTGATTATGCCATGGTCGAACCAGGTAGTCGCGTTAAATGATGTACGGAGAGAGGAGTGCAAGACACTCAATTTGAACATACTTTATTATAGTTAAAGAAAACGCCTTCTTGGCATATACTAAGTTTTAAACGCAAAAACAACAAGAAAACCCACGACTCCTGTGGTGACAAGCCAAATAAGGAAACAAGACAATGGAAGAAAAATACTGATCAAAATCTGCTCGACACAATACAAACTACAACGTCCTACTACAATGTTACAGCGAGTGAATAAAATGTTAGGGCCAGAGTAAGTACTGGCTGGAGCTGTTCATAGCAGTTTGTAAACACTGTCGGTCTGACGGCCTAATCGTGCTTATAAATCCAGGTCGGCGGAATGATACATGAGTCATATGAGTTCTGACTTGTGGAACACTGTCACATGTTGTCTGGCGAAGCAGTTTCGTGTTTATCAGGAAAGTCTCTATAGTTTCTGTCTCCTGGCGATGTTTCCACGCTTCTGAAAAGGCGTCGGCAACCCTTCTTGCGTGTCAGTTGTGCGGCGCCCTCTAACAATAATGGGCTGCTGCGACACCTACACAGGGACAGGGACTTAGAAAGCCAGAAACAGATTTTGGAACCGTAGAATGCGAATGCTGTGGATTTAATATTTCTTTGAGAAGCTGAGAGGAGACAGTAAATCAAAGTTCGCCGAATAAATGGTGAAGCAAACAAGCTACCAGTGAACAGAGGATTCGCCGATGGGAAACAGAGGCCACAAAGCCTGATGCAGGCCAGGTGGGTAAAATAAAATTAGTTTTCTGTCAGTGGAGGATTTTGAGGAAAAACGTTCCAAATAGTAGTCTAAGAGAAGTCACTGTTGGAAGAAAGGCCTGAAGCAAGACATGTACCTACCAGAGGCGCTGGTGAAAGTACCAAGAAGCTGTTGCTTAATTAGTGTGTTAAATACACAAGACGAGACGGCTTTTATTGAGATGCCTCTTATCAAGGTTGAAGAAGTTCCACAATTTAGCCCAAGTCTGAAGTAGGCTGTGTGCAAGGTAGGCAAGGTCTCGAGTGGAAAAAAAAAATTAGAATCAGTTTATCAAACTTTATTAGAAAACATGAGGTTAATCATTTAGATTCCGTAGAAAAACTGTGCAGAATATATGTATTTTCTGCATATGAGGATATCTTTCATTTGTCAGGGGAAAAGTTTAGATATATGCATACACAATTTGGCATTACATAAAATTGGTTCCCAAAGCAAAGGGACACTGAGCTAGGGACACCATCATGGTACAGCTGAGTGGGGGACGCCAACTTCCTGCCACAGACCCGCCAATGGGAGGCCTGGGTGCCGTCACACGAGGTACGCAAGAAGGCTGGCGAGTTAGTGACCGAAACAGCGGGTCACTTCTTCTCCACCTTCTTCCTTGCCCTATAGACGTGTCCCTCAGTCCTTCCTATTGAAGATGAAATACCCTTTCAGGACCGTGTGCGCTTCACTCAGCAGATGTAGTCAGTTTCCACAAATTTTGTAGCCCTTAGTGGTAGTTTTTGGGAGCAAAACATATGTTTCTCTGAATCCTAGCATTTCTCATTTTACCTGCAGGAAAAATCCTCCGGGCTCCCACCTTAGCTCTTGATGCTTTCCTGACCTGTACAGTGTAATTTGATCTCTTCCTCACTAAGTACCAGAAACGTTACAACAGGAGGTAAATCAGCTATTGAACGATGGTATAATAGAACCTTCAACAGGCGCCTAGAATTATCTAGTACTCAAGATTCCCAAGAAGATGGATGCATCTGGTTAAAAGATTTGGAGGGTGGTAGCTGAGTTCGGAAAACTGAATAATAGTAGTGCCAACACAATCTTCCTACTCCCACGAGACCATGAAATTTTGGACGGCTTGGGCAAGGCAAGATATATTTCAAGAATTGGTTTGTGTAGTGGATATTATCAGATGTCCTTAGATGGAAAGGACTGGGAGCTTAACAGCCTTTAATACACCGTACGCCCATTATATGTAAAAAAGAAAATCAATGGGAATCTATCCTGCACCGTCCACATTCCAAAAATTAATGAATTCAGCTCTAGTGGGTTTGTAGGGTGAAAAACTGGTCATTTATTTTAGACGATGTAGTAATTTTTGTTGTACCTTATGGAGGACAGATTTCCCGCTAGGGCAAGACTTTGGAGAGGCTATGGAAACTCTGCTTGAAATTTCAGGTGGCTAAAGTCGAATTTCTAAGGGAACGGGTCACGTGTCTGTGACATGTCTTAACCACAGATGGGTTAAAGCTAGACCCAAACATGCTAAAAGCAAGAAATTTTGCAGGAATTCCATCACGCACCCAGAGGTGGTAATCAAGGAATCGTGGGAACATACGATCGAATTAGGAAATACCGAACGTGGTCCGGTATGAAAGGGGATGTTGAGTACTATATCAGAAATTGATTTATCTGTCGAGAACCAAGATAACGCAAAATACGACAGAAATAACTTTGGTTATAACATCAACACATTAAGGAGTGTTCGATAGGTGTGATACATCGTCGACCCCCTGATAGCAACAGATATAAATAATAAATATACTAACATTCCAGGAGGATGGAACCAGGTTAATTACAGAGAACTGATACAAAAACATTATGCAGATGAAGTGGCTAAGACTTGGGATCCCATCAGTAACTCTCAGTGACAAAGGTACCAATTTTTTGAACAACACAATAAAGTGCATGTGCAGATTAAGGACTGATATTGTACAGACCTCTTGTTACCATCTCCAGACGAATGCAGCATTGGAAAGATCACACAGAACTATAACGGAATTCCTGAGACATTACAACTTCAGGACACAATTTCCAAAAAAATTAGTGATTGCACGGCAGGATAACGTCGATTTCTTGCCACGATATTTTGACTGACAACCATTCAGTCATCTGAAGGTGAGTGTTTTTCATTAGAAATTGCTAATTTACTTAGTTACGTTTATAGAAAGAATTGGCCCGAAGACACATGCACAGTGCAGCTGCTACATGAGCTGCCTTTGTCGAATTATGTGCCTTCTTCGAATATTGCCTCATCTATGGCATGCAGGGGCAATGTAAATGTGATACTGTTGTCTGTTGGAATGCCCACAAAGTTAAAATTCGTATGTCAAAATTAATTAAATTAAATTTCGCTAGACGCATCATTAATCACAAAATATTTACTTTCTGAAGAAATCTGGTCCCTCGCCTTATCCAGCTGCCAAGATAAGTAACACAATCTCACGCTAAACTATGTCCACCAGTTCCTTAATTATTGAATCCCAGAAGGATCTTGTGAACTATTTATGGCCGTCTTACCCACCTCACTCCTACCCTCAAATACCGTGGCCTCACCGTCGACCGCCACCTCACCTGGACTCCTCCTCTCCTTACAATCCAACGTCAAGCCCACAACAAACTCCACCTCCTGAAACTCCTGTGCAGCTAGACATGGGGACTGCGTCCTTCCACCATCCTTCACAACTACAAATCCTTGATCCCCCCCATCCTTCGTTACACCAGTGTCACTTGGATTTCTCCTCTCCCAGGTTCTATAAAGCCCTCCAAATCCTAGAATGCCATGGACACCACCTCGCCTTCCGTTTCTGTCTTCCATCCCCCACGTGCATCCTCTATGACCTCATCCCCTACCCCCAACTCCTCCTTTTCCCTGAACACATCCACAGCCTGTATATTGTCCGACAACTCGATACTCCCCCGCCCCCTAGTGTCAACCTTCCTCTCTACCTCCAACCCATTGCCGCGCCTTCGCCGTTGTGTCCCACCCTCTCTCAATCTCCACACCCTCCATCTCTTTTACGAACAGAGCTTCCAGCACCTACCCCTCCTGGATGATGATCTTTGCCTTGTCGTCTACCCCACCTTCCAAATCTAACCCACCTTCGTCCTGTCTCCTCCTCAGGCTTCCTTCTCCTGCCCCTCCTGAGTGGCTTTCACCCTCCTACGCCCTTCACTCCCCCATGCTCCCCTTCACTCTCTCTGTACTTCCTCCTGCCTTGTCTTCCCTCTTAATCTCCAGCCCTGCCCATCTCCTGCCTCTTGGTGCGCCTCCTGCCACCTTTTATTCCTTCTCCTCCTACCCCCAGTCCCCCCACTGCACCTTCTTCCCCTCTCTTTTCCTCCTCTATAGCTTCCAGTGCCTCGGCAGGTCCATACCATCGGTTTTTATTCTTCATGAGTGTTCTGTCGTTTCCAGTGTTTTTTAAGTGTCTTGAATGATTTTTATCCTGAGGCTGACTTTTTATTTGTGTTTGCCTCCAGTTGTTTTTAAGTGCACTTTGATTTGCCAGCTGTGTTCTTTTAAATTTATGTCGACTTTTTAACTTTTCCCCGGTGCATGTCCCCATCTTAGCGTATATTTTAACTCCCATCATCTCCATTTAATGTGTTTTTTATGTTCCACTTTTAATCCCTCTTTTTATGTAATCACGTTTCTGTATATTTGTAAAGCCAGTTGGCTGAAAACCAGCGGACTGAGCCACTGCCAGCCCTCTCCTGCCCATGAGGGGCAGGGGAATGAAATGACAATAGAGGGGAAAAAGACCAAGGATCTCGTGGAGGCCAAGATTTCCATGGCAGAGTAATCCTTAGAATTTTCTGTGTAGATAAAATGCTCGTCTATGTCAGGTATTACTCATATATGGACAAGAAATGAAAATAGCTGGGAAGATATGCTTTAAACATGATAAATAAATTTTTTCTGTGTAAATGAGTGTGTAAAATGATGTAAGCGGAAAATTAGTTATATGTTAGCGGTTCATTTTCGAAAAGCAGTGAGAGCGCACATCCTTCTCTTGTCTGGAGTAAAAAGGAAATGTTTCGCTCTCTCTCTCTCTCTCTGTCTCTCTCTCTCTCTCTCCCTTCGTAGATGTCATATGAGATGTATCACGTAAGTGTCGCTCATGTTTTTCTATTTTAATTCAGTAACTGCGGTCGATTTAAAGTAAGTAGTTGCATCATTATTTTTATGCCTGTTCGTAGTTTATCCTTTCCATATTGGGTATTTATTGTTTTTTAAAGTAACGTTTCAGGCCTCATTGGCGAATAGTTGTAGGAACATTGTTTAGAGACCACGAACGAAAACTGATAGTGATCATTCGTCGTTTATTCCGTTATTTCAAGTCCATACTTCGTTGAGATCATTTTTCCGATCTTTTCAGTTGACGATCTGGGCTATGCGTGCACGAGAAAGGCGTACTGTTTCAAATCGGTCATTAGCCGCCTAACAATATCGCCACGCAGCAGTTTCGTTGATCTGATGCAGTGATGCAGCTGGGGCGCATGAATTATCACAATTTCATAGGGGAGTGAAGCAATTACGAAAATTGATTTGTTTTATGTTTTATTCAGCAGAAGTAGAGCCTCCATCTATGTGCCACATTTTCACATTCAGTCAGTTCAAATTCATACTAATATTTTAAATCAGTGAAATTAAACACTACATATGGCTGACTTACTGGGCTGTAGAAGGCGAGTGTGGCGATTATGTTCAACGTATCTTTCACGCACTGTGCGCCTTGCCTGAACAATGTAGGTTTTGCACCACTGCAAGATATGCCACAGGTTTCAGCCTTCCGCAATCGTAGATCGTCGTCTCCCGAACCGAGAAGAGCACACGTTTTTGTAGGTGGTTGGAAGATTTCTTTGAGGTGATATTTTCTTAAGAGCCTTCCTAATTTTGACGAAATTATGCCAGCGTACGAGAGGACGGCGCTGGACTTAAACCGCTCCTTCTCCTCGTGGTCTTGTGGGTGGTCACCTTTCTCCTTCCTTAAAACTGTGCTGATCTGATTAGGGGAACATCCATTACCTTCGAACTCTTATTGTAAGTCTTCCAGCTACTTTGCAAGGCTATCTGAAATAGAAACATGTGCACGGTGCTCCTTGCAAAGGAAGTGGTTTTATTTTGGAGGGATATAAGTTTGAATCGAGTTCTGTCTGAAAATATATTGATTTCTGTACTAAGTTGTAAGAAAAACTGTGAATAATGACAAGAAGGAAGTGAATAACGATTTACGACAATGTTGTCTGAGAAATTATTCGGCTGCAGGAATCGAATGAGCAATACATTATTCATTGCAACTGTGGACGCCAGTTCAGAGGGCGATTCTGCAGCACATGGTCAGCTGTATTTCTCCACGTCGCTAAGAGAACGTTGAATTCTATATCGGGTCGCAAATTGCACTTTGTGTAGTTCACCGGCCGAATTAACCTGTTTCTCCTTCAAAAACATCGACAAAAGCAACATTCATTCATTTCATTTCAAGATTGGAAATTGGCTTATTTATTAAGGGTAGTTTAATACGATATTTTGTAACGATTCTTTGATAACGCGGACCAATTATCGTCTTGCCTGTATCTTGCGATTGTGTGTATTACTTTGAGTGAGAGTTGCACGCAAATGTACGCTGGATTTTTGGCTAGCTTACATAAAGCAAACTTCGTTTTTATTTTCAGATTCCTTCATAGAAGTGGAAAAGAATCTAATTTTAAAAACCGCTAATGAACACAAATTTCCACTGTATGACAATCTCTCTCTCTCTCTCTCTCTCTCTCTCTCTCTCTCTCTCTCTCTCTCTGCACTCACGCACATTGCGATGCAATTGTTTTTTGCGAGGTAGCGACTAAATGAGTCTGTATTGTATCAGAACTCCATTAAGTAAACTTAATTAACATATGGAAGGAGAAGTAGTACAGAGTACAAACACTCTCGCAGTGTAATAATTTTGAGATGAAAACCAGTCCAATTGTTTCTTCCCTGTTTTCCAAGACACGTTGCTACATTATTTGCGTTAAGTGTGTGGCAGTTAAAATGTAAAGGTTGGTGCGTTACACCCTTCTTTGCAGGTAGTGTGTTGAATAATAATGAAAAATGTGATCTGCTTATTCTGTAGTTTATAGCGTTATCGAATTAGTACGCCTTTTATGAGGTAATACGGACGAAGTTGTATTCTGTCCAAGCATTAATCTTGAGTAAAAAATGGAAGAATGCAACTATCATTTAAGAATAATCTGAATTTATTGCTGGTAGATTATGAATATAGAACAGCCATCATCACTGCACATGTCACTCAGTGTGGGCACATCAGACTTGTATTTAAACACATATATATTTTAAACTTGTATACACGTATAATCATATTGAGTAAAAGAACCAGAATATGTGACTGCGTACGAACAAGCCTGAAAGGTATATGTTTAAGCACAAGTCTGACATGACCACACATGCACTAATGATGGCTATTATGGAGTCAAAATTGATATACAATAAATTCAGTTATTTCGCGACGGATCGCTACATTCTTCCAGTGTATATTAAGCAGTTACTGCACAGAAGAGTGCTATGGATTTTAACGTAATTAATATTATACATAAGTTCTTATTTTTCAAGTTTTATTTTTTCTTTGTGGTACCCTCCAATTTGTTTCCATTGCACGAACAATTAATTGTGCGTCATTTGGGACCAAAAGGAAAAGGTAAACCATGCCTCTAGGCCCATGAATTTGCAAGGAAATCTAAAAATTGTATAAAAATCTCAGTTACTTTTAATCTAAGACCATTTACTTTCAACTTAATTATTAAATCTGTTACATTAACCTTAACCACATACTATGAGAAAAACACGTTTCCTCCAAAATCTCTTTAGCGTGTTCTAGCAACGTGGTGGCTATGGTGGGATACAACCTGAAATTTATTGCAGACGCCCATGGGATTGACACTTATTTCTTCAGGGTCATATACAACTTTCAGTTCACTGACTAGGTGAAGAGCAGTGGCAAAAACTTCATTTTAATGCTACTGAAAAGGTTCTGTCTTAAAGAACTCGTCACTCTTGTTGCACTACAAAGAAATTGTTCCTGTTATTGACGGTTTTTATGGTTAGATCGATTCCTAACAGCTTTTAATATTTGTATTGGATGGCACCATCTCATGGCTCAATGTATTGACTATACATTTCTTAAACAGTGCAGAAATCTGCACTTAAAGACGCAGAAGAGACGTACATAATAGGTGTCTAACGTAAATGATGTTGTAAGGAATTGTAAACTGTGTAATCCATACAAGGATTCCTTAAAATTGTCTCCACGTGCTATTCTGTCAGACTATATCGAATGAAATAAATATTCAAGTCAGATATACCTGATCCGAGTGTTCCTGGTATTTTCCATGCTGAATTTTAATTTGGAATTTATTAACGTCAGTTATCACTAAGAGATTTAAAAAAAAATGGCTCTGAGCACTATGGGACTCAACTGCTGAGGTCATTAGTCCCCTAGAACTTAGAACTACTTAAACCTAACTAACCTAAGGACATCACAAACATCCATGCCCGAGGCAGGATTCGAACCTGCGACCGTAGCGGTCTTGCGGTTCTAGACTGCAGCGCCTTTAACCGCACGGCCACACCGGCCGGCGAAGAGATTTCAAATTCCTGAAAGATTTACTATATTATTTCGTTGGTAACACATTTAGTCCATGGCCTCGGAATACGGGTAGTCAAGCCACCTCGCGCTGAGGTTAAACAAAACTACACTCCTGGAAATTGAAATAAGAACACCGTGAGTTCATTGTCCCAGGAAGGGGAAACTTTATTGACACATTCCTGGGGTCAGATACAACACATGATCACACTGACAGAACCACAGGCACATAGACACAGGCAACAGAGCATGCACAATGTCGGTACTAGTACAGTGTATATCCACCTTTAGCAGCAATGCAGGCTGCTATTCTCCCATGGAGACGATCGTAGAGATGCTGGATGTAGTCCTGTGGAACGGCTTGCCATGCCATTTCCACCTGGCGCCTCAGTTGGACCAGCGTTCGTGCTGGACGTGCAGACCGCGTGAGACGACGCTTCATCCAGTCCCAAACATGCTCAATGGGGGACAGATCCGGAGATCTTGTTGGCCAGGGTAGTTGACTTACACCTTCTAGAGCACGTTGGGTGGCACGGGATACATGCGGACGTGCATTGTCCTGTTGGAACAGCAAGTTCCCTTGCCGGTCTAGGAATGGTAGAACGATGGGTTCGATGACGGTTTGGATGTACCGTGCACTATTCAGTGTCCCCTCGGCTGCACGATGTTGGGGCGTGAGTGGAAGACGGCCTAACGGTGTGCGGGACCGTAGCCCAGCTTCGTGGAGACGGTTTCGAATGATCCTCGCCGATACCCCAGGAACAACAGTGTCCCTAATTTGCTGGGAAGTGGCGGTGCGGTCCCCTACGGCACTGCGTAGGATCCTACGGTCTTGGCGTGCATCCGTGCGTCGCTGCGGTCCGGTCCCAGGTCGACGGGCACGTGCACCTTCCGCCGACCACTGGCGACAACATCGATGTACTGTGGAGACCTCACGCCCCACGTGTTGAGCAATTCGGCGGTACGTCCACCCGGCCTCTCGCATGCCCACTATACGCCCTCGCTCAAAGTCCGTCAACTGCACATAGG
The DNA here is from genome assembly GCF_021461395.2 of Schistocerca americana. Taxonomy (NCBI): domain Eukaryota; kingdom Metazoa; phylum Arthropoda; class Insecta; order Orthoptera; family Acrididae; genus Schistocerca; species Schistocerca americana. Next base: position 719,688,179 of record NC_060121.1, on the reverse strand, counting down.
GTTCACGTCCACGCTGTCGCGGCATGCTGCCAGTGTTAAAGACTGCGATGGAGCTCCGTATGCCACGGCAAACTGGCTGACACTGACGGCGGCGGTGCAGAAATGCTGCGCAGCTAGCGCCATTCGACGGCCAACACCGCGGTTCCTGGTGTGTCCGCTGTGCCGTGCGTGTGATCATTGCTTGTACAGCCCTCTCGCAGTGTCCGGAGCAAGTATGGTGGGTCTGACACACCGGTTTCAATGTGTTCTTTTTTCCATTTCCAGGAGTGTAGTTCCGAGAACACTGGTGGTCACTAAAATGGCAATACGTCGGTGTTCAGAAAACAACAGAGTCTAGCTAACTGAGCTCACGCAGAGTACTTACGATTAAATTAGTCGTTATCTTGGGGTATAAGGGGGGAGACATTCAGCTCAGCACAAATATGGCTCCAGCTGGCCTTGGCATCAACTCCAACCGGGAATGGATTTCGGATACGACTACGTAAGTCGAAGGGGCCTCAGCTCTGTGCCAGAGTTCATCAGCTATAAGTGGTGAAGTGTGGTGTCATGACTGTGTCTCGGCAACCGCTCACTGTACTTTTCTAGTGAGTGAGAAATCTTCACGGAACCACGTGGGCAGCAATCGAACGTCTGCTGCATCGACGTAGATTGGGATACAACGCGTGGCCAGCGGCCTTGGGTTACTTTCTTGAAATACAATGTCGAGTACACTGGAAAACAGGCTACACATAACCTCTTGCCAGAATAACGATCTAGCTGCGGCAACTAGAGGTTGTGCTGTGTGGTCATCCATGCGGCAATTTTAATCGCCCTATATGTAAGTGCAGCGCCCTTTCTGTGGTGTCGCTGTCACGCGGCAAAGTTCTGGACAGTCGTGTGAGCGTTCCGGGGATGAGGAGGCGCGCACTGCCTCCGTGCTACACTCTCTTCATCCTGTGGTTTGCGACCCCTGCAGAACAGTGACAGCTTCGTGGTAGTAAATCCCAGAAGCTGCTTTGTATGACAAGTAGGTCTTTCCATTTCGGATTTCCCGTAGGCGGTTGGATTGTTGTGGTTGTGGAACAAGGTGGATAGTAGGATCTTGCAGTCACTTCGTTGATGAATAAGGTGCCTTAGATGATACGGGTGCTAGTGTCCTTATTACATCGCTGAATGTGAATCCGTATTTATTCTTTGATGTGTGATTTAATAACCCGTCAGTATCAGGCGTTATCTCTATTCGTCTAAATTTGTGGATATCTTGCGGAGAAGATTTCAGTCGCTATATAACTGTTGATTAAGTTGTTTGCTGTGTGGGTTGGTTTTATTTTGCTTTAGGGTGCAAGAAACAACTGGGGTAAATTGGCCAAACAAAGCGAAGAACTGTTTATAAACTGATAAACAAGATCAAAGCGTCTCTTCGATCGGTATAGGAGAAAAAGAGGCACAACTTGCAATATACCGCATACAATGTAATTGTGGCAAATCCTATGTTGAGAGGACTGGGTGATGAATCATCACCTGAATCAGCTAACATCTGCGGCATTCCAGGAGGGGCCAGGTGGAGACATCGGCAGTAGTGAAGCACGCGCTGTGAGAGACGACGACGTACTTGTAATGTTATTCGCCGAAACGGAAAATCTTGCTGTACAAAAGATGCATCACGTTTGTTTATTCAGGGAAGATATAGGAATACAGAAACATGAAAACAGTTTCTAAGAAAGCCTCAAGGTGAAAAGATCCTAGATTTCTATGCTGCAGCGAACGACCGTTGCTGGCAGCAAGGAAAGAACCGCGGCAGTAATGACCATGGAAAAGCCGTTGGACGTTGGCGCTCCAGGTACGTATGATCTACCCCCGCAAGCTCGGATCCCATCCACCACCAGAATTGGAGTGTCAAGCTTTGACAATGCAAGCCATTCAAGCTGCCGAAACGTCAGAAAACTCATCAAACACACTTCGGCCGAAGAAGCAGAGACAGAAGCCAACAGGCAATTGGTATACGCAATATTGCACGATATTAGTGAGAAGTTTCCCTGATGCAGGCAGGGAGAGGGGGACTATTTTTGTGTGATGTGCTTGCGGCCTTGGGACGGCTGATTGTGTGATCGTGTTATTACGTTGAGTGTTGCTGAAAGTATAGCCTTTTGAAAGAGTGCAGTAATATGTAGCTACTGCTTGCATGTTTATTTGAAATGCAAAATCCTCAGGCCTTGTTGTGCCTCTGTGATCTGCTAGAGCCGTACTATGCTTCAGAGAGAGTGCTCAGCTGCGGTTGTGGCCGGTCCGTTCTTTGACGTCAGCCCGTGGCGATAACCATCAAAGCGGCGGCCGTTATGTGGCCGTGGAAATTGCCCGCTCCTGCGCCCACACCGCTGTCTGGCGCTGCCAGTTTCCGTCCTGCAGTCGTTACCGTCTAACTGACACTGATAACGCCGATGCCGTACGGCTGCGTCGTAACTGGCCGAGAGCGGACTCTCTTTTCACACTTTAATCCACGGGTAGACAGGGCACGGTCTACACCATATCCCAAGCGTCAGATACACCGAAGCGACAAAATCTGGGCAAATATTTGTGTGGCGCTTCTATTATTCAAAGGCATGTAAGTACGTAGCCAATTTACGCTCTTGAGCTAGAGTGCCACATCTGTGTTATGAAACCCTAACACAGCGTCAGCTACGAGGTAAAGCACTAACAATGTGTGAAGGGTCCAAGCTGACTGAAATTCCTTGCCACTACGTTTACTGGATAATATTAAGGCGTTAATGGTTGTGAAATATTATAGTAAACGAGGAGCTGGGCGTGGCAGAGTGCTGGGACACAAAAACATAACACATCTCCCAGAAAAGCTATAATTAATTTCTTTTAATCATCTAAATTTAACACTACCAAATTAATATGAGAAAATAAGCAAAATTTTTAATATTGAAAAATTCGGAATCGTTCAGCTGTTTCAAAATGTGAGTTTGTGTAGATCTTCTATCAAAATAATCTCAGCAAAGCATAGAAGAGATTCATGCATTTGTACACGGTGCAGTCACATTAATGTGACCACTGGCTTTGTTCGACATCAAGTGGCAATAACCACTCATAGACCACGGGTCGCAGTCCTGGCACTGAGTGGTATACAGAGCTTGTCGACGGAACAAACGTCTCAGTGCAGTGGTTGACATAATACGGAAAGTGGGTGATTTACCTATCGTCCAAAAGGGCATGGTCATTGGCTTTCGTGACAAGGGTGAAAGCATTTCCGAAATTGCTAAGCTTGTAAACAATCCGAGTGCCGCAGTGCTTGAAGTATAACCCTCATGGCAAGATGGCGCTATCGGTGCCGAGGCTATTGTGGTGCACAAAGGACCATAAAAGGCATGTGTAAATGCTGGCTGTGGAATTGTGCTACTGTTCAGCAACTGACCGCCCAGATGATCCAAAGGGCTAACAACATAGTCTCCTCCACGACCATTCAGCGACCGTTGCTGCGTATGAGGCTATGCAGCAAGCGCCTGGTTCACACATCCCTACTGACGGCTTTTCATCAGCAAGGAAGGCTGCAATTTCCATGCCAGTACCGCAACTGTACGTCCACTGAAGTGACCTTATCAAATGAATCAGGTTCTATGCTCCATGGGACATGGCCGTTGGCGTGTGCGGCACAGCAACAATCATGGGAAAAGTCCAGGACGGAGGAGAGAGCATTATGAAGCATTCCCTCGGTGTTCTCGACATTCTCGGTGGCTCAAGTACGCATCTTTTCTTGGGGATCATCTCCATCCCCAACGTGCAGTTTGTTTTCCTCGGCACGATGATATCAACCACCAGGACCATAAAACGTGTTACACAGCTCGCAGTGTACGTACGTGGTTCGAAGAGCTTCAGGACGAGTCTACTCTACACACCTATCCACCAAAATCCGCGGTTATTAGCCCACTCGACAATATGTGGGTCGTTGATCTGGATGTTCTCAACTGATAAATCCTGAGCAGCTGGCCACAGTGCATGAGTTGACATGGCTCCAGATCTCTGCTGATACCTCGGGGTATGACCATGCGGTGCAACTGACCCGTGGTCATCGCACGGTGGCGCTGGCAGCAGTCCACATACACATAGGTGTGTTGCTGCATGTCAGAGTACGGTGCAACAAGTAAGTGTGCAGACTTTTCAGACGTGCTAATGGAGACTGTGTGTTTAAAATGGCTCAAAGAACACATATTGATGACGTTATGAGGGGTAGAATACTAGGGCGACTGGAGGCTGGTCAAACACAGCAGGTCGTAGCACAGGCCTTCCGTGTGCCACAAAGTGTGATCTCAAGATTTTGGCAACGATTCCAGCAAACAGGAAAAGCGTCCAGGCACCACAGTACTGGACGTCCACATGAAGACCGATGTCTCACCATCAGTGCCCACACACGGCCACGGACTACTCCAGGTAGCCTTGCTCGGGACCTGGAAAAGTTTGTCTCCTGACACACAGTCTGACGAGGACTGAACAGACATGGTTTATTCACCCGGAAACCTGCAAGGTGCATTCCACTGACCCCTGGTCACAGGAGGGCACCGCCGGCCGAAGTGGCAGAGTGGTTAAAGGCGCTACAGTCTGGAACCGCACGACCGCTACGGTCGCAGGCTCGAATCCTGCCTCGGGCATGGATGTGTGTGATGTCCTTAGGTTAGTTAGGTTTAAGTAGTTCTAAGTTCTAGGGGACTTATGACCACAGCAGTTGAGTCCCATATTGCTCAGGAGGGCCCGTAAAGCCTGGTGACAAGAACACAACACTTGATCATTGAAACAATTGTCCCAGGTTATGTTCACGGACGAGTCCAGTTATAGTCTGAACAGTGATTCTCGCCAGTTTTTCATCTGGCGTGAACGAAGAACCAGATACCAATCCCTTAATGTCCTTGAAAGTAACCTGTATGGAGGTCGTTGTTTGATGGTGTGGGGTGGGATTATGACTGGTGCACGTACACCTCTGCTTGTCTCTGACAGAGGAACTGTAAAAGGTCAGGTGTACCGGGACGTCATTTTTCACCAGTATGTTCGCCTTTTCAGGGGTGCAGTGGGTCACACCTTCCTCCTGATGGATGATAACGCACGGCCCCACCGAGCTGCCATCATGTAGGAGTATCTTGGAACAGAAGATATCAGGCGAATGGAGTTGCCTGCCTGTCTTCCACACCTACACCCCATCGAGCATTCTCGGTCGACGTATCGTTGCACTTCAGGTGCTCCGACAGGCACTGGTGCAAGAATGGGAGGCTATACCCCAGCAGCTGCCCGACTACCTGATCCAGAGTATACCAACCAGTTGTGTGGCCTGTGTAGGTGTGCATGGTGATCATATCCCATATTTATGTCGGGGTACATGCGCAGGAAACAGTGGCGTTTTGTAGCACATGTGTTTCGGGACGGTGTTCTCAACTTATCACCAATACCGTGGACTTACAGATCTGTGTAGTGTGTATTCCCCATGTGCCTATGGTATTAGCGCCACTTTTGTATAGTGCCACTTTGTATGGCACCACATTCTGCAATTATCCTTAATTTATGAGCATGAGTGTAGAAAAGACAAAAAAGAATTTCAGTTATGGCACTAAAAGTGAATTTGATATTAACGCATTACTAGTAAAGAAAAAGCAATCAAAAATATCATGTAACTCTTCTTCCAAAGAAAGAACATCACGAAACATTTAATCAAGACGTTAATATACACTTGACACCTCAACAAGTCAGAACAACCAACAGGTGACATAAAGTAATGCGAAGTATTAGCTTTACCTGAATCAGAGAAATAATACTTGAACTCTTCAAATAGAGTTCCAAATGACTCAGCCTACTTCCATGAGAGATGTATACATAAAATTTCAGTGGGAATGTCTACATGGCTAACTAAAACAGCAAATAGTGAACTTACATTAATCCTGAATATAATATAAATTACAGGATCAATTTCAAAACCATTCATTAACAAAATGTAGGGCACAGCGGATAACTCCGAATGCAGCAGGTACAGTTTACACATGAAGGGACTCACTAAACAACTGCAACAAAACGATCAGCAGTCCCTATGCCCGTGATATCCGTGGTCAGCAAATCGTAGTGGAAAAAGCGAGGCCGTCTTCCACCAAATACGAACGACGTGCTTCTGGAGCATGTAAGTGGAAAAATTGGCAACACATATTCTCTGTCACAATAATATTCCACTTCGGCAGTTGCTCGTAGTGTCCACGTAGATGTACTGCAAGAGACTTTATGTATGTAGAACAGTCAAGGTAACTGACGCACAATGTCAATATTGCTCTTCGGAAAAATGGTTTAGTCGGGAAACCCTCTTAGGAATTGTGCACGGTTTATTTCACTGATAAAGCAGTTCAGTATGTGCATTTAAAGGCTTATCAGTCTCTTAACTCCCTGTCGAACTCACATGGAGGCCCCTAACAGTGGCTTCTCTCTCCAGCCAAGATCTGGACAACGACTGTTTTCCAGTGACGAGTTACGGCTTAATTATTCTCAAGCCTCGCGACGACTGGAGATATTAGATATTCTTATTGGGACATAACGATGAATTTTCCATCTCTCGGACGATAAAGGCGAGGTCATCTGTCACACTACTATTAACATATTAGCGCAAGCAAAGCCACAGTAATAATTAGCCGTTTCAAAGATCGATCTCGCGTTTCCTACACGAGATCGAAGAACTGGGGTGCCATACCGCCCAATATGGAAACAGCTAAAGTGGTAAGAATAAACTTCATTTATTGGAGGATGACCTTTATTGGAAGCTCACTCGTGATCTGGAAGTCCATTGTCACAGAGACTAAGGATTCCTGAATGGCAGATGAAGACATTTATGCCCGTGTGGCTCCTATTTCAGGTGTCTGGAATGTCAATAGTACACAAGGACAAGGTCCCTCTACTACCAGTAGTTAAAGCTATTACTTTCCCTTTTTGTATACGGTTGAAATGTCTAGTCGGGACCCAGCAAAACCAGTCAGTAGACAAGTAGAGGGTTGGGTTGGATTGTTTGGGGAAGGAGACCAGACAGCGAGGTCATTGCCTCATCGGTTTAGGGAGGGGCGGGGAAGAAAGTCGGCTGTGCCCTTTGAAAGGAACCATCCCGGCATTTGAGTGGAGCGATTTAGGGAAATCACGGAAAACCTAAATCAGGATGGCCGGACGCACAAGTAGAGTTAGTAGAGTTGCAACTGTGAAACATCGAGCAGTGGCTGCTGTGAAATCGATTGGGGCTATATTTTTGGTTCGGATTACCATAAATAGTAAACTCTTGGATTAGGAATATACAGATTACTTTCTTTTATTTGAATAAGTATACGTTGTTGTCGGTTTCGTTGAAGTAGAAATATTGTGTCGACCATCAATGTAGAAACATTCTAGAGAATTAACATCTCAGTACTGTCAGCTACTTGAAAACAGCGAACGACAGAAACGTTTATAAGACTTGGCAGTTCCGCGTCGTCCAAAAAGTAATTGTGTTACGGTTCGGTACAGTGCTTTTATAAATCAGTCTGCTCTTCCATCGCCTTTCTGTGGGTGACAGCCAATATTTCTGAGTGGCTGAGCACAGAATCTGGCTCGTTTCTTTTCGCTTGGATTCTCACGAAACAAATGACCAGCGGCCGGAGGAAAATTGTGGTTTCCTAAATAACGAAATAAATCCAGAGGATAACCAGCAAGGAACATATATTTCCATAAAAAAGTAACGGCTCTCCGTTTTTCAGTCTAACGCGCACAACGATTTCCTTTTCAAAGATGTCGTCAGAAAGCATTCAGTAGGATAATTTATAAAGTAATGCAAAGCTTTCGTGCGATTGTTTGATGCGTATCACATTTTCCAAGTGAACATATTTCTGTACAAGACCTGCACTAGTTATTGTTATATTTTAGAATTGGAACACACATAGATTACTGGACAATTGCAAGCCGCAGTGTATGAGATGCTAGTGTCTGTTATCTATGTGAATATGCCATTTAATCTGAGTGCTCGCTTGATAAAAACAGCATTCAGTACGTTCAAACGATTAATAACGGTTTCTGAGTAACCTGAACATTGATAAGACCTTGCTATTTGGCCAGTTCTGTGTGATATAGTTACAACTTGTGATCAGTCGGTTGTGTACCACCTTCTGACGAAATCGTTGTAATAATCTGTAACTGTACTGCTTCCCATTTCCACAAATTACCTATTTCTTTCGATTTTTCATTACGGGAGTTGCATATCTGCCCACTTTACAGCGTTTCCTGTCTTGCAACAGTGAGAATAATTTACAAAACATAGTTTTCAATCATATGAAGAGATAGGATCACAAAATGAAGTTGATGGTACGTAAGGGAAAAGCGAAATCTGTTGCAAAATTGTAATGAATATGATAATAGTACAAAAATAACAAACTCTAAATACGTTGCATGCAATATACCACGCGAAAACTAAATTTATTTTCAACGTGATACACCGCCTGACAAGTGAAGCATGCAGAATACATGGTCGGATGTAAATGTAACTTCGTAAACGTACGTACGATCAACAGGTACGTAAATGATTAGAGTTGGAATTCTCTGTGGATGATATAACTGTGGTGTCACCGCCGGACACCACACTTGCTAGGTGGTAGTTTTAAATTGGCCGCGGTCCATTAGTACATGTCGGACCCGCGTGTCGCCACTGTGTGATCACAGACCGAGCGCCACCAAAAGGCAGGTCTCGAGATACGGACTAGCACTTGACCCAGTTGTACGGACGACGTAGCTAGCGATGCACACTGTCGAAGCTTCGCTCATTAGCCGAGCCAATAGATAGAATAGCCTTCAGCTAAGTCAATGACTACGACCTAGCAAGGCGCCATTAGTAACATTGCATGTATCTAAAGAATCTCACTTGTATCGCCACAATCTCCAGATGTACCAAACGGATGGATTAAAGTTAAGTATTCCAGAAGCTACGTACTTTTCTTTATAGCATTCATTACGTATCCTGTTTCAGACCTCACGCCATCCAGCTTTAACTTAGCGCATGCCTTTCGGTTTCCTCTCATTGTGTCTAGGCTGTCTTGTCTAGACACAACATTTTTTGGCGACGAGTCAATAAAGGGTCTTGTTCTTTCTAATTGCTTATGTTTACTTGTGTCATGGCTTCGCCAGATGTACTGTCCGAATTTTATCACTTGCAGAATCAGCAGACGCAGGCGTTATTGGATGCCCTTGGACAGCTCGTCCAGGGTCAACGTGCACTGCAAAACGATGCGGCAGCCGCCGCTCCACCGCTACCGCAGCCACAACATGCTGTTGCACCCATGTTCCGGCCGTTTGACCCAGCTAAGGAAACATGGACGGAGTGGTCACGCCAGTTTGGATTTCATCTCGCCGCCTACAGAATTCAAGGTAACGAGCGGCAGCCTCATTTATTGGCGTGTGTAGGGGTGCAAACGTACCGTGTGATAGTGAAATTATTTCCCCGACGCGACGTAGCAGCTCTGTCCTACGAAGAAATTTTGTCTGCTTTAGATGCCTATTTCAAGGAAACAGTTAATGTCGTTGCAAAGAGGTATACTTTTTTTCGTACGAAACGTACGGACAGTCAGACTAATAGGGAGTGGGTTGCAACACTGCAAGGCCTCACACGGGATTGTGCTTTTGAGTGTGAATGTGGACTCCCTTATTCAGATACAATGGTACGTGATGCAATAGCACAGAACGTTTCTGATGTTCGTATATGGGAGCAAATTTTGAAACTAGTCAATCCCTCCCTTCAACAAGTGATAGACATATTGGATAGGCAAGACACGCTTGACTTTGCTCAGGAATCATTTGCAACTTCGCCAGCCATGTGTAACATTAACCAGCCTGCCGGGCGCGCTGCGCGGACCGGTAAACTGCCCTCGTGCACGTCCACGCAGCTGCCGGCACGCTCTAAACCAGGTGTGCCGCGACAGCATACAAATGCAGTGAAATCATGCCCGTGGTGTGCTACTAGACATTCGCGTGAAAATTGCCTGTCACGCCAAGCTACTTGCTTTTTCTGTAATAAGAAGGGACATGTTCAAAGTGTTTGCCAGAAAAAGCTCAGATCAGACAATCATAACCATTCCAGGCCCTTTGCTTCGCGCCGGAATCGAACCAAGAATACTCAGGCTCGTGAAACTTCGCCCATGGACATTCATGTCGTTAATTCCACTTCGTCCTGTGCCCCTGTCTCTAACAGTGACTGTGTTCATCCCACGAATAGTGTGCGTCGACGTTGCAGGAAATCACGTCAATTAGAAAGTGATGCTGTACCTGTATCAGTTCAAATTGCACGAGACAGTCGCTCTTGTCGTCAGCAGGACAATAAACTTTTTGTAGATTTGGACTTTAATGGCAAGGTCATACCATTCCAGCTCGATACCGGAGCTGCAGTTTCATTGATCAATCACGACACGTACAAACAACTGGGCAAACCTCCGTTGCGTGCCGCGAATTTTAAGTTACATAGTTATTCGGGACAGCATATCCCTGTGTTAGGACAGTGCACTCTTCTTGCAACATACAAGGGACAAACAAAACTTGTGTCATTTTACGTTCTTCGTTCATCTACTGCAGTGAACTTGTTTGGTTTAGATTTATTTCAGTTGTTTAACATGTCTATAGTAAATCAGGTCCTATCAGTGAACCAGACTGTGCCTTCGGACAGTGTTTCTCGTCTATGTGAAGACTTTGCAGACATTTTTGCGCTGGGCCTTGGTTGCGCTAAGAACTATGAAGCACATTTGGAACTGACAGTAAACGCGAACCGAAATTTTTCAGAGCGCGCAATGTTCCAACGCATTGCGTGATGAGGTCGCGAGAACCTTACATGATTTGGAATCACAAGGTGTGAGTGAATGTGCGCAATACCTCTTCCATTTCAGCTCCGCTTCATCGCTTACGCCGTACGAGTGTTCCGTTCGTCTGGACGACGGAATGCGACCGCGCCTTTCGCCAGTTGAAATCAGCGTTGCTTTCAAATACTTGCCTTACGCCATTCGATCCCCAGAAACCCCTTTTGCTGATGGTAGATGCATCGGATTTCGGGATCGGTGCTGAGCTTGTGCACAAAAATGGATCGCATGATCGCCCTATTGCCTTTGTGTCCAAATTGCTCTCGTCTGCGCAAAGAAATTACTCGCAGATAGAGAAAGAAGCTTTGGCTCTCGTGTTTGGTGTTACTAAGTTCCATGACTTCTTGTATGGTCGTCACTTTACCATCATCACAGACCACAAACCTTTGACGTCGCTTTTTCATCCGAACAAGCCTGTACCTCCGTGTACAGCGCCGAAATTCATTCACTGGTCTATTTTCCTCTCGCAGTGCCACTACGATATCTTGTATCGGTCCACTGCTAAGCACGGAAACGCCGATGCGTTGTCCCGTTTGCCGGTTGCTGAGGATAGAGCATTCGATTCTTCTGAACTTGCTTGCATGTTCATTGATGCGGAAACCGATCACGTGGTCGACTCGTTTCCGATAGATTTTCTTCGTGTAGCTACAGTCACAGCTGCTGACCCTGTCCTTGCTACCGTTTTGCGTTTTGTTGCTACGCAATGGCCCTTGTCGAAGTCGCGGATAGAGGATCCGCTGGTTCGCCGATTTTTTGCTCACAAGGAGAGACTTTTTGTTCGACGTGGTGTTTTGTTGTTGCGTTCTGATAATGATCAGTCCAGAGTCGTGGTCCCACGTTCGTTACAGTCCTCTGTTTTACGGCTTCTTCACCAAGGACATTGGGGTATCGTGCGAACGAAACAACTTGCTCGTCAGCACTGTACTTGGTTCGGAATCGATGCTGCGATTACGAATATGTGTTGTTCTTGCATGGCGTGTTCCGAACAACAATCCGCACCGCCGCGGAAAGTCTTTGCATGGCCAAAAGCCACTTCCCCTTGGCAACGCTTGCACATCGATTTTGCTGGTCCATTCTGGAATGCTAGATGGTTGGTTGTGATAGATGCCTTCAGTAATTTTCCTTTTGTTGTCCGGATGTCTTCCACGACGTCATCTGCCACCATCCAAGCGTTGTCTGCTATCTTTTGCATTGAAGGTCTTCCGCAGACTATTGTTTCCGACAATGGCCCACAATTCATGTCCGCAGAATTTCAGTCATTCTGCCAGGCCAATGGTATTCAACATCTGACATCCGCGCCGTTTTCGCCTCAGTCAAACGGTGCCGCTGAACGATTGGTCCGGACTTTCAAGTCACAGATGTTGAAGTTGAAAGAGTCGCATTCTCGGGAGGACGCGTTGTTGCTCTTTTTGTCATCGTATCGCTCTCAGCCCCGAGATGGTCGCTCGCCGGCTGAGTTGCTCCACGGTCGTCCTCATCCAACCTTGATGTCTTTGCTGCACCCGCCGCATCAGGTTCCTGTGCAGCGGCAGACTTCTGCGTTTGCTCCAGGCGACGTTGTACTCTATCGCAACTATCGTGGTTCACGGCGTTGGCTCGCAGGGCGCATTTTCGCTGCCTCGTCCGCACGATGTATTTGGTTTTGGGGGCTTCTGGTGAGGTGCGTCGGCATCTCAATCAGCTGCGCCTCTGTCGTCGCACGGGTTCTGCCGCTCCCCGTCTGCTTTCAGCGACGGTGCCGTCCGGTCACCGCCCTGGGACCCATCTACTGGCTCGCCTCATCCCCAGGTGTTACCGACGATGCCTTCCATTTTGCCCCATGGCGACGCGCCGCTGCCGCCTCCGCCGCCGCCGCCTGTCCTCCAGCCGGCGCCGCCCGCAGTGGACGCTTCGCTGCAGCCGCCAAGCGCCTCCCTGGGTCACGCGCCGCCGATCGCTTCCCGTGACCAGCCGTCCTCCGCCATGGAACTCTTGCCCGCTCCGGACCACATGGCGTCTTCGCGCGTCGGGTACCCCGACGCAATGGAGGTCGACCCTTCGGCCCCTCCTGTCTCTTTACGGGCGCATACACCGCATGTTGACGTGCACCCTGGACTAGGTTTTCAGGCATTTCCTAGCTCCCCTCGGACCGAATGGCCGGGTGCGGGTGGCACAGCCTCGCCTGTTGTTAGGCTCCCCACCTCATCGCATACGTCAACATGGGGTCCTCCCCACGGCGGGCGGAAGCCTTATAACACGACCGTTCGCCGATTTGCGGGGGAGGAATGTGGTGTCACCGCCAAACACCACACTTGCTAGGTGGTAGTTTTAAATCGGCCGCGGTCCATTAGTACATGTCGGACCCGCGTGTCGCCACTGTGTGATCGCAGACCGAGCGCCACCACAAGGCAGGTCTCGAGATACGGACTAGCACTCGACCCAGTTGTACGGACGACGTAGCTAGCGATGCACACTGTCGAAGCCTCGCTCATTAGCCGAGCCAGTAGTTAGAATAGCCTTCAGCTAAGTCAATGGCTACGACCTAGCAAGGCGCCATTAGTAACATTGCATGTATCTAAAGAGTCTCACTTGTATCGCCACAATCTCCAGAAGTACCAAAAGGATGGATTAAAGTTAAGTATTCCAGACGCTACGTGCTTTTCTTTATAGCATTCATTACGTATCCTGTTTCAGGCCTCACGCCATCCAGCTTTAAATTAGCGCGTGCCTTTCGGCTTCCTCTCATTGTGTCTAGGCTGTCTTGTCTAGACACAACAATAACAAATACCAGATGTCTTAGTGTTGGTCATGTTTACTGTTGATGGATATCACTGAGTTGCTGTATTCTGCATCTATGAGTGCTTGGAACATTCTGGAGAGTAGTTTGCCATATGGTGCTACCCACTGATTATCTGTTTCCAGTTCTTCGCTGCCTCGTACTCGTACGTTCGCTATGAAGCCGCCGTTTTTGGCTGAACGTCTTCTGTATTTGGGATAGCTAACAACTATGTTTGTGTGCCGTCCAAGTACGCTTTTTTTTTGTATGTACTCCATTGCTCATACATAGAGAATTTCGATTAATAGCCCGCATTGTCCGTGAATCGCATTTTTCACTACTGTGTCGCTCAGTTTCGGATCTTCTTGTGAAATGGGAAATTCAGCGTGGATTATGTTGTCGATATCCATGGAATGAATTCTGTCGTGCAGCGATATGAGACTGTGAGAGTGAGGGAGTTCTAGTTTTCACCATTCGATTGTGTACAACTAACGGTTCCAGAGATGTGGTATTTTGTGATGACTTCAATAAATCTTATTTGTCTTTGTCTGAAAAATCGAGATACTATATCTATTCATGGGACTTGTCCGTATCTTAGTTGTTCTTTGATTTCTGGCCACGAGAGGAGTTCCATGAGAATGTTATGAAGAGGTCAGGTCGTCCATATTTTACTTTGTAGGTCATGTCGTCTTGAGTTATTCGTGCATGTGTCTCTGACTTCTTGTGGGTAAGATTACCACTGTTCCAGTGCCGTCAATGTTTCAGTCATTTATGACTGCGTCTAGAAGTGGGACATATTCTTCCTTTCCTAGTTTCTTCTGATTCAGTCTTATGTAAAGCATCCATTCCGCTTCTGTTTTTGCATACATATCTACCAGGAATCTTTGTAATAAGCGGCGAGTGTTGAGAATGTAATTGTATGTTTCATTGTCTCTTATCAAGCATAAAACTTGTTTCACGACCGTTTCAGGTGGGATTTGTTTCGTAAAACGATATCCATCATCTCCGAGCAGAAATATTAATGAATATCGGTAGGCATCATATGAACGGTGTGTCTCTGCAATGCCTTGTAGTCCTACTCTTCATCGTATAATTATGTCAAGTGTTTTCGTTGTCCAAAATTACGATGGCGACTTCGTCTACCTGAGGTTCAATAAATCGATGATTGTGTTCTCCAGGCGGCATTTTGTCGGCTCGAATTATAACTTTAAAGGTAGCAGAAATAATTTGGTCTAGAGCTGCTTTAAATATATGAATCAGTTGATTTTATTTCTGCAAGACTAGTCTTCACCAGTTGGTAGTTCCACCAGTGGCGAATACCAGAATGTACCAAAAAGGCTTCCAATCGTCCACAATGTTCCAGAACATTCCACAACATTCCAGAGTATTCTGGATTGTTCCACAATGATCTAGGATGTTCCGGGATGTGTGACTTTTTCTCATCTCAATCCACTGATATTTGTGCGTCTTTGATCAATTTCTGTTTCTTCATTTCCGACAAAATATACTTGCAGAAATTTATAGTCTTCTTTGGGTAGTGGTAGTAATCATCCTATGTTGTGATAGATTTGTCCTGGGATGAAAGAAACATAATCTATTTAATCTCTGTTAGTGCTGGTCGAAGTGACACCTAAAGAAGTCATTTGGTGGAAGTCGTTGTATGCTTTTATATTTTGAAGAAAGTCGTCTAACGTAAAATTGTTGCGGAGGTGCTTCGTGTGGTGGTAATCGAATTTTTACATTCAAGCAATAGAATCCTGGTGTTTCTCTACCGAACTTGTTCGCGTTGCAAACTGTCTGATGATATCCATTGTACCGATTACGAAGTGCTTGGCTTTGTTTTATTCCTTCGTCGACTCGTGAAGGAATGTTCATTTGTTAGGTTATATTGTTAACTTGTCCGCTTTTCTCTCTGACTTGAATTTGCAGTCCTTTATTATAAGACTGTGTCGCAGTTCTTGATTCTTCAGTCCGTTCATTACGTTGTTCCCCAGTTTCTTTGCTTCTCATGGTGCTTATTCTCTTTCGTTCGGAACTTACAAGTGCTTCGCGTTCTTCGTCTGTTTCGTTTTTCTTTGTTTTTGTTCTTTTGTTTCTGAACTGGCGAGATCTCCTCCTCTTTCATATTTGGTCACAGTGTAAAGTATACATTAAATTAACTTTTTGTTAACAAAACATCAAGTACACTTTACAGACTTTACTTTCGATTTACATTCAGTCACTATATCATTCTGACTACCCACACTTGACTGTTTGTTTTTATTCGCTCACTGGACTACTTTTTCGGTTGCTCCCTTCGTCACTGATACGAAACTGACGTTCGAATCCACGACGGGTCTTTACCAGTCGGTAGTCCCACCAGTGGCGAATACTAGAAAGTACCAAAAAGGCTTCAAATGTTCCAGAACATTCCACAACATTCGAGAGTGTTGTGGGTTTTTCCACAATGATCTAGGATGTTCCGGGATGTCCCCGAACATCATGGAATCTTTCCGAAAGTCTGACTATTCCAGAACATCCGTGATCATTGTGGAACATTCTGGAACATTATAGAATGTTGTGGAATGCTCTCGAATGTTGTGGAATCATCTCGAATACTCTCAGATGTTCTAGAAATTTATAGAGGTCAAAACTTCCCAGCTCTGATATCTTCAAAACCACCTCCTTCAAGTAAAAACGGGAACATTTTTCGTGGATGGGGAATAGAGGGCTACCATACCATATAAATCCCTCGATCGTACCGGGACACGTTTCTGAGGTTTGCGGCTTGCACCTTCTACACTTTTACTTCCATGATATATATAGATGACTACTAACGATGCAAAATCAGTAACACCACACACTGACAGTTTCTGTAGCACTCCGTGTCTGAGAGTTAGAACTGAGCATCAACAGGAAAGGCGGCACGGGCAACGCTTTCCTCAGAAGGCGCTATCGGCTAAAGACGGGTAGGGTGGCGGGAGGGGGCGTGGGGGGGGGGGGGAGTTATTGTTTTGTAGAGGCGGATGTTTACTGCCCTGAGTTAGGTGGTGACTGTTTACAATGCCTTAGTCGGCAGAACCTGTGAAAGCGCGGGCAATGCTGGCGTGAGGTTGCACTGTGGTGGGCCGAAAAAACGATTTCAGAGTATCGTACCCGGCGGCTGAACGGCGGGAACGGAATAAGCCGAAAATACATTCCTTCCTTTTTTTCCGAAGCAATGCTTCGGTTTACAAACGATGGTTGCGACATAACCTCCGAGATATCTTCTCACGGGAAGTGCTGAATCACGGTTCCTCTGAAAAGTAGAGATGCGTTTTTGATTGTCGGAGTGCGAAGGCCATAGGAGGGGAAATGTACACTTCCAGAACTTCTTCTGTAAGGAGTAGGAGCTTCAGGCGATTGGCTGGCGGATTCATGACCCACGCAGTGGGAGGTAAAGTCATTGTAATGGCCACTGCGATTCGTCACCTGAGCGCAAACATAGACGACGCATGTCCAGGAGGGAACGGGTATCCTGTCTCGAGACACTTCCCTGCTGGCGTGACCCAGAGCGGAAAGTCTGGCGGCTAGATTTCGAGAAGTATTGTTTTCGCGAAAAAGAACGCCGAAGTCGTTTCTCTGTGAACAGACTTGTTGTTCAGCTTACTCGATTGACGATTATTTTTCTCTCAGTGGCGTATGGCGCACACTGAAGCGCTTCTTTAAGGGAGAATACATGAGTCAAATTTCTGTCCCTGGCTAGTGATCTAACAGCAGTCTTGACTTGTGTTCTGTCTTTTGCTTAGACAATTTCAGCCCAAGGAGTTCGCGGACGTATACTGCGCCCACTGTGTAGGCAGAGAAGTACAGAAAAGCCACACACACATCATCATGACTGTGCAGTCAGAGAATTGTATTTAGGCCGCATACACCATCGGCACAGCGGCCAACGTCCCTAGGAGCAGCTCGTCGGTGCAGTGGAAGTGCTGCCTCTACCTCAGTACGTGGTTTCTTCTGAAAGCACTGGTCAGTATGTAGGTCATTTGTTGCTCACCGCTAATCAGTATCAGCCAAGTTTGTGTCCATCTAATAAAGGGGGACAGTCTAAACAAAATCAAACATACGTCGTGCCAATTTCTAAATTACACTTAGGGTTGCATTGTCGTTGAGTACATATTTATACAATTTTGCACTCTTTATCTGGCGTGAGGGTAAATCATTTATGGAATCCTAGCTGTGATTTGATTCTAGTAGCATCTCTATGGAAATAATTGATTTGAAGTAAAGCCGCAACACGAGACTTCGTTTTATAGAATCCCTAGGTGTAGACTGTCACTGGCAGGGTCATTTTAATCATTTTTAGGCTTGACTATTCCACTGTGGATACAAAATTACGCAATCACACAAACACGCTATACGTTACGAACACCGTGTTTTTAGATAGTGTTCAGCGACGAACTGCGGATCTGCAGTATCCCAGATGACCAACATCGGCGAGTATGGCGGCAAGCTGAGGAAACGTATCATTGCTTTATTGCTTCGACGAGGCACGTGTGGTAGCCAGGTCACGACTGGTAAAACCTGAACAAATGTGATGTCACAGTCGTGTGTACTATGTCCTCATGTGTTACCTCTCATGCGACCGCATCGTGTTGCTATTTTTCAGCAGGATTCTGTGCGGAGCAAGATCTTCAGATCCACCACTGGTAAAAAATTTATTCGACCAGCTCACACGTTAACTTCGTCCCAGCGTCCCCATGCTGGATATCAAGTACCAGTTATGCTGTTGTATTCCAGCTTGCCACATGAGAGGATACCTCTCAAACGAATCAGTGCATATATCCAGGCTGGAGAAAGGGGGCGGGGAAGGACAACGTCATCCTGATAAGTGAGTCCATACTGCCAAGTTATTTGTGTATTAAACAATTACGCTAGCCCCTCTCCTCACGTTCGGTCTGTGGAATCGATCCGTCAGTATTTGATGCGGTTTACGAAATATATCCAGCGGTAATGTTAGGTGACTCACACTGTAGATAAGAGGAAAATGATGAATTCGGAAATAAACAGAATTAGCACATCAGTAGGTTGTAGGATGACATCTTACCAAAATCACTGTTTAACTATTAGCTTTCAGGACGAAGAAACGTAGGGAGACCAAAACACAGATCGAAGGCTGTAGGCTAATATAAGCAGCCTTAACAGGCAAATTCTAATATGTGCAGGAGAAGAATAACAAGACTATGAAGATGTGTCATCAAGAAAGTACATCTGTCTGCAGGTAATGCTTAGTACTTTTATTACTGTAGCAAATACATTTCTGCGTTACGTATGTGGTAGCCAATAACTGTTACTAAATACACTGCGTAATAAGAAATGAAGAGAAGCATCCTGGAGCTGAGGAGGAAACGAAACGAGCTTCATGGGTTGAGGGAATATATAATATCATTTCAAAACTGAATCAAATTTATTAAGAACTCCGCACTAAGAGCCCACTTAGCATTATCACGTTCCACCCCGTCTGGCTTTGATGCATCCTCTGATTCACTCCGGATAAGTATCATAAAGCCTTTGCATACTGCGCTGAGGCCATCCGACCTACTACTGTTTTAACTGGCCCTTGGTACTGGTACTTGGACGCAATTAACGCCTGGGGTGGCCCCATACCTGTTGTCAGGTACAATTCTGGAGAAATTGTGGCCGTTGGAGTATCTCAGTACGACACCGAAAGTTCATAGAGAGAGACGTGGCACCTGTGGACAATATAACGTCACTTCATCCTGCTGTCCTCATACTTTTGGGTATGATCAGATTCCAGGACTCCTCTTCTACCGCAAAGTATTTAAATTTGGACAAAATGAAAAAGGCATAGCTGAATTAATTTGTACTTAGCTTTTTGGTGTTTTTGAAGTTTTGGGCAAGGCTCCCAGGCTGCTGTTGCTTCTTGCTCAAGTTTGTAAAAATAGGTTCTGGTAAGAGGTTTGATGTTTCTATTAAAATAAAAAGTCTTGACCATGATTTCATTTTCAACCAGATGGTTTAGTTCCAAATTATGAGTACACTTTCACTAATGGTGATGACAAGGGCTTTTTAAACTACCCTCAAAACACGCCGGACTCGAGACATCAGATACCTCGTAAACCCTCCAGGTTCATGCTTGAGTAGTTATTCAGGAATTTGTTGGCAAGCTTTTGACACGGGTTAATACTATTACAAAAACTTACAGGTTGAGAATAATGCTTACAGTAGCTGTTTGTAACTGATTACCAGAATGTGATTTCTGTACTGTGTTTACAATGGTATACTTAATCTGATTTCGGGATGTTTTCCACTCTGATTGTCAAACAAATGTTTTGCAGTTTTGTGTTTTTCTACGTATAGGTTACATGTGTTTTATGTTCCAGAGCAGGATTCACAAATAATAACAGCACTTTTGGTGTGAACAGTTTTGTGGATCAACGGTACTTTTTAATTCAAAATTACGACGGGATTTTCATATTTCAAAATTTAGCTATTTTCTATTTGGGATAGAACTGACAAAAGCTGGGCAGCATTCCAGTGAGTCCTCAGTTTCCGGATGAGACATGTAGTTCCAAATGTTTATTTAAATAATAATTGAACAATGTTGCACAATTCGTAATTTTCATCATTTGGTTAGTGTGACGGTACGTCACAAAAATATTGGCATTTTTATCGGTTGTAATCCACAGTTAAAGTATTTTATGAATATAATTAGTGTAAAATATGTAGTTAGTGTTCTTGAAACAAATGATATGCAGCGATAATTTAAGAGTAGTATCTTTATTTAATGTCTACGAAAATAAAAAAGTATCGAAAGAGACGCGATTGTGCGGCTGCGGAGGGAGGACGAATTTTATGGCTGATTATTTTTAATAAGCATTTTTTCAGTCATTTGCGCAGCGAGAAGCTCATCTTCCGATGCAGCCTCTGGTCAGCCATTACGCGCCGAAGTATTAATTTATTTTTTAGTGTTAACAGTAACTGTAAATGCGAGAGATTTCGTTGTAAGAACCTCTTTTAAATTGCAACAGATAATTAATTTACGTTAAATTCAGTTTTAAAATTATATATATTCCGTGAGCTCAGTAAGTTTTATCTTGGCCGCTCCACGGCAACAATCGAAATTCTCTCCAGCCTTGCTTTGCAATCAGTAAATAGAAATGAACAAAATTTCATTCAATTCAGCTAACGGCAACTATATTTTAGTCATCACGTTCAAAATCTAAAGCTGGTACGTGAATAACAGTGGACCTTCAAGAACCCGTTTCATATTTACTTATGCACGTAAGTAAAAGTGATAAGAAAAGACAATATCCCTGAGAAAGAATCATGCACTGACAAAAGAAAAATTTATGCTGATAAAATTAAAAAGTGTAAAAAATATAAAATATATATAATTTTTTGTATACGACGTAACAAATGATAACGACGTCACATTAGTTATTGAAATTAACGTAGCTATTTCTGTAATGTCAGTGCTCAGAGGTTTGTTTACATGTACTATGCATTTTGTCTGTTCCAAAAATTTGTTTCCTTGGGTTGCAACTTTTTAAGCCTACAATGAAAATAATTTAGGATAAGCTGTAAAACTCATCCTATATTTCTTGTCAATAGAACTTTCAGAGTGTCAGATGTGTGTGAAATCTTATGGGACTTAACTGCTAAGGTCATCATTCCCTAAGCTTACACACTGCTTAACCTAAATTATCCTAAGGACACAGACACACATCCATGCCTGAGGGAGGACTCGAATGTGCGACCGTAGCGGTCGCGCGGCTCCTGACTGAAGCACCTAGAACCGCTCGGTCACACCGGCCGGCCAGCAGTAACATAGCTTTGCCTTCTAACACATTGCAAGAACGTGAACTCTTCCGTGCCAGCTTTCGTACTCGCCGACAATTGTCGTCCGGGATACTATTCAACCGCGGTTAACCGCCGAATCCAATGCGATGCAATTCATGGGCAGCGCATGCTTCCAGTCACGGCACCTATCCAGACGCCGCCGTTTGTGTTCTAGAGATAACGGCAGGCTACGCATTTGGCGGTAGTCACGTGGTCAAGCTGCTGTGAGTCTCTAACCAGTGCTGTGAAATAACACAAAATGTTGATTGCAGTACATTATTTGTTCCTAGATGCGAGGAGCACATGTGAAGAGGCTACGTTGTGTTTGGTGAACAATACGGCTATCCTCCCTTTTGATGGTCAGCTGCGGTCTACTGAAAGCGTGACGACTAGTACACATTTTCCTCAAGTTCCCATGCTATCCAAACACTGCACCATTGCCACATCCAGATACCCAATAAATGCGGATACTACACGGTTCGACCAGCCTGTCAACCGAAGACCCATAATGAGGCCCATTTCTCTTTTAGGTGTTGATAAGTCTGTCTCACACGAGAAGGCGGCTTCTCCGTGGTGTTAACTCAACAGCTGATGCTTCTCACGTCATTATGCACCCTACCAGGGTTCGGTAACAACAGTAAACATGAACAACATTAATGTCAGCCGATATGGTCGACATTGACATCCAACCATGTGTTTTAGATGATTCGCATTTTTTTGAAAGCAATAAAACTAGTATGACTTAAAAAGATCGCTCCTGGTACATTTGTATTAGCTGCAGAATGATAGCTAATTCTACAGAAAATCGCCAAATAAATTTATTATCGCGCAATTAGGGCAGCAACCTCTCTGTCTCGTATTTAGAGTTATCGGGTCAAGTCCGGAGGAAACATGCACATATTTCCAACTTGCTGTACCCCACGCTGCTAGGTTCTCGACACTAGACCATCGCACTTATCATCTGGTGTGGCCTTAATAATGAAGGAGAATGTGAGCCACGATCAATAGCTGTAGCATCAAGGCTGACATGGGACGAATGATGATGAAAGGACAGTATGAAGATCATCTGTACCATCTGAAGTTGATAGTTGCTGCGACAATAACTATACTAAAATGGCCTTCAAATGTCACTCGATGCTACTGTTCTCTCATTGAAACTGTTCTTCATGTACAATATATCAAATGTACCGACTGTGGTGCTTCATACCTCAATGAAATATTGTAGTCCCCCTTCTAATAGCTGTCAACTCTAATGTATTGGTTGCAGCGGCCCGCCTCCGCCGGAATGCTGTATACCAAGTTTTAATAAGCACTTCGTCTTCTGGCGTGCTTGGAGTAAGACTTGTTTTGGCGTCTGACAGCGCCGTTCGCTGTGCGATGTGGTGGTATGATGTAGTTTTGCTGGGTGCAAGAATAGCACACTTTTTGTGTCATTAGTGTCCTGACTGGATT
This sequence comes from Schistocerca americana, assembly GCF_021461395.2. Classification (NCBI taxonomy): domain Eukaryota; kingdom Metazoa; phylum Arthropoda; class Insecta; order Orthoptera; family Acrididae; genus Schistocerca; species Schistocerca americana. The sequence continues at coordinate 719,665,301 of NC_060121.1, read as the reverse complement.
GATGCGGCACGAATTCCTCTCTTGAACCAAACTTCCAACCTCGTCATCCCAGAGCAGCAACTGCAACCCATGTGCTCAACTATTTTCTGGGTGTATTTCAATATCTGTCTTCACTGGCAGTTTTTATCCTCCCTGTAACACCATGCAAGTTTTTCCCCGATGTCTTAACTGATTTCCTACATTCTGCTCCTTCTTCTTGTCAGTGTGTTCCAATTGCATTACGAGTTTTTAATCATTTTTAGCGAGGGCACGTTTCATGCACGATTATTTTTCCCGATGAGAATGGCGAAGTACTGACACTTTAATAGTTTTGACGCGTTTTTCACGTGTTGTAATCCGGCCATTGTGTCTTTGTGAAGAAGAGTGTTTCGATGCGTAGTACTAGTATTAAGTCATCTGAATTGTAGAACATTTAATTTGGTTCCGCCCATTATGACAGAACGTTAATCGGCAATTGTTTGTGACTAGTATTAATCTTGGTTTGATCGATTTTCTTGCTTGATGGAAGTCGATTTGTCGAGTGTTTTCTGAGGGCTAATATGGCATGGGCTACTGCGATTTAATTACTTTTCTGGAGTCAGTTATATGAATTTCAGTTCAAGTGTTCTTTCAAATCGATTTTTCCTTGTCAATCAGTTTCCTATGAAGATACTTTTCTTACCCAATATCACATTGGGTACTATTTATTCTTGATGGCTGGTTTCAATAATTAAGTCTGTCACCTTCCGATCTTCAAAAAACTTGTTATACGTCCTGTTCCTTTATAACTGTGTCGCACAATCCCATGTTGACACTGTGGTAGACTGTTTGTAGCATATTCCACACAGGTTTGTTAAAAATAGAAACATATGAGTCATATACAAAAACCTTTTTTTATCTTTAATTGGCGTGTGTGGCCTGTGCTGCTTACTACCCACTGCAATATGAACATGGCATGTGTGATAAACCATAATGATATACGACGTACAACAACAAGATTTCTGAAAATGCTGGTTTGTTTGTTGGAACCTATTATCAGGACTTCATACTACTGAATGCTTTCTTGGCTATGAATAATTTCTTGGATGCAAATACGGATAGCTCCTGCTTAGTCTCGAATAATAAGGAATTTTAATCACTTCCCTGTTTTCAGACGACTTTGTGCTGATTGGTAGTAAGCAATCCACATACGACGAAACGCCTTCAAAATTAGTTTATTAATTCCCAATCCATTAACATCAAAATTAACATTAATTATTGCGTGTAGTATACACCACGTTCTTTGCCTGATCTCTCAGCAATGTTGGTGTTCACACAGCAGGCAGAGCCGTAGCTATTTGTTCAACTGGACGTGTGCTTATTCGGTGCCTTGTGTTTGCGATCTGTTACAAAACTGTGTCCAAATGCTCAGAGTACTGCACCGAGCTATAAGCCTCGTTGCATTACACATTTCCACACGTGGTGCTATATTTGTGATTTGGTTACTCAGATTCACATAAATTCAATATCTACAATGCCGAAAAAGTAAAAATACAAATGTGTGTGTGTGGTGACGTGGATGTACTATACCTCGTAAAGACAGTAGTAAGAGGCATTATAAGTAAGAGTAAAACGCGAAATGCTGTGTAAGGAGGAGAAGAGACGTGCTGGGCATGTAACGAAGGGCCCTTGACAAAGCGAACTCTATTCCGACATTTAACAGTATTTGAGCAGGTTGTGTCGAGGGTAAGGTTGAAGGCTGGGCTGTTTTTTTACACAAAAATCTCCAACCCTGTGGTTCTATCAATGCTTCAGCACGGAGCAAGTAAGGGAGACCATTAATTATTTGTGTGTGTGTGTGTGTGTGTGTGTGTTTTATTCAGGATTCCAATACACCGTATTATCCCCCACTCGATTCGTTACGGAACCCTGTTTTTCAACGTAATCACCATCCAATGCACGGTCTTAGGCTACCTTAGTGTGAGGGCCTGTATGCCCGAATGTAACCACTCTACTGGTCGATGTCGGAGCCGACGCCTTGCTGCATCAACAATCTTCCCATCATCCATGCACCGCTGCCCACGAAGTGCATCCTTTATTGGGCCAAACAAACGGAAGTCTGAAGGTGAATGAGGGAGAGTCCCCCCCATAAAGTTTTGTGACCTGTCCTCGGATGAGCAGACTTGCTTGAGGCATGCGCTGCTGTGGGAATGTAGGTGTTTGTTTTCATTTTTGTGGCAACGGATACGCTGAATTCGTTTCTTCAGTTTCCTGAGGGTGGCACATATTTCTTCAGAGTCGATCGTTGCACTATGATGGAAGATATCTAACCCCTTCAAAGTACCAGACGTCCGTCGCCATGACTTTACGGGCTGAGGGTGCGGCTTTCAGCTGTTTCTTCGGAGGAGAGGTGACGTGGTGTCAATCCACGGACTGCCGTTTTGTTTGCGGTTCGAAGTAATGATCACGTCCTTCATCACCTGCGACGATGCGTGTCAACATATTTCCATGTCCATCCTTGTAAGGCGCAAGCAGTTCCACACTGATGGCCATTCGTTGCTCTTTATTGCTGCTGTTAGGCGGCGAGGATCCCAGCTGGCACACACCTCTTAGTACCCCAACTGGTGGACGAGTGTGTCAGCATTACCAACATTTCTGTGGGTCCAGTTGAGCAGCCAGGTATTTTATTGTGATCCGTCCATCACCTCAAAAATGGTTCAAATGGCTCTAAGCACTATGACACTTAACATATGAGGTTATCAGTCCCCTGTACTTAGTACTACTTAAGCCTAACTAACCTAAGGACATCACACACATGCATGCCCGAGGCAAGATTCGAACCTGCGACAGTAGCAGCAGCGCGGTTCCGGACTGAAGCGCCTAGAACTGCTCGACCACAGCGGCCGGTTCGATCACCTCGAATGAAGCTGTTGGCAAATTTCATTGATAGTTAATCGAATGAGAGAGTCCGCGCTCGGGAGATCGGACAGTTCGCGCGATGTTGTTGCGATGATGACAGACACCTCGCCCACTTTTTACAGTGCTTTTGTTCACTGCCAGGTCTCCGTAGACATTTTGCAATCCCCTGGTTTTCCGCCATAAGAAAACTCAATGACGATTCTCTTCTTTAAATGCAATTTTGACGGCTGCGTACAGTGCCGACAACTATCGGAAACTCATGAATGCTTACGGGTTCAAGTGGGCATATTCCTCGGCGTCACACACCAGGTTCCGCAATTTAAAAAAAAAAAAAAAAAATTCGGAGAAAAAAAATGTTTTACAAACCTATTGAAATCATACGCTTGAAATGTGGCCGTAAACAAAGAGTGCAAGGCACTGCGGATAGCAACGTATCCTCGCCCATTGTAAGTAACAGCTCCATGGCGCCCCAGCTCTTTAGGTTTAATTGCACATATACCGCACACACTTGTAATTAATTCATATTGAAAAGGCGTTATCCGGCAGAGAATCTTTGTGTTCTACGTGCAGTGGTAGTGATGCCAGTTCTCTTAGTCGAATGGGAACACACGGTTTAGCATCCAGAGACAAATAGATAACTTTATCTGGACTGAGAATTCAAGCAACTGTGTCCAGAGTCCTTACCGAAGAACTAAAAGAAATTCTGGTCTGTGCGCGCAATATTGCGTTCGCTTGTGGGCGGCCGAGTGAGTACAACGTGCCTCCTCGCCCCGGAGGTGGTATTTTTCCTAGAGAGCAAACGAATGTATATTATGACATATTGCATCCGAGTTCGCGTGTGGATCAGGTAGTGTATGGCAGGTTTGAAGAACTTCACACCGTCGGCGTTCTTCGGCAGAAGCTCTGGACGTAGCTATGTATACAATTGTCTTAAAAAGATCTGATCGTTACTCCTCCGAGGATGGGCCTCTAGGGGCAGATAGGAGTGTCAATAATTAAGTTGCTTCCCGATTCTGAAACCAAAATTCTGAAGTGGCGTTTTATGTGATTCCCTTTTCTGTTATGAATAAACAGTCCGTATTTATTTATTTCCAAGAGTTTTTCCATGCTGATAAATATCCCGTCGTAGCGGTTATGTTTTATTTAGAAAATCGTATAAACTGAAATAAGAGTTAAAAAGTAAAACCTAGAGTTTAAGTATGTCTGATGAACTTGTATTTTCGGTTTTCAATAACATTTTACCCAATTTTCAATTTCACATGTGTCTTTACGTACATGCCATCTCGAGTGATGCTTGAAATGTGTAGATCAGTTGAAAAAAAAGAAGTTACATCAGTATCTCGACAGATAAAAACGTGCCCTACATGACTCGATGAAAAAATAACATTCGTCTTGGTATATTGAATAATTTTTGAAATATGAAGGCTGTGTCGAATGATATCACTTTACAGTTTGAATTAGCAGGATAGCTTCACGCACAGCATGTGTTCCTCTGCAGCCCACTGCTAAAATCGTACAAGTCGCATCATTATCTAGTACCAGATTGTAGAACTCAAGAAAATAGACAGAAATGTCTCTGAGAGCACATGTTTACTTCTGTAGTCGACGAAAAGTCACCATCTGTAATAGACTTATGTAGCGGTGTGGCGTAGCAAATGCGAAACAAAACAAAATAATTTTGTTTACGGGCAAACCAAAGAAAATTAAGACTCATGTTCTCACTGACATTTTTGTAGATCAGTTACAAATCTACAATTTAGTGTTATGTATTATGATATATCGCTTATGGCTTACACAGAGTATTGCAAAGGAGGGTATGGGCGGCAAACTTTTATACTTTATATTCCTATTCAAATGGTTTCTTGTTGTCGTATCGTCGTTAAATAGGTCTACATTGATAACTAAAATATTACGAAGAATCTGAAACATCTTAATACATTCGTTTTCGGTGGTAATGGAACAGACACGAATTAGTAGTTACGATTTTATTTGCAATAATTAAACGTATTTACATAGGTAGTGTACATATTTCGAATGTGCTCAGTATTAGACCTTTCATTTCATACCCAATACGACAATTTATCTTAATTTTACTTTTTAGAGATGTGAAATTTAAGTTATAAAATACGGCATATTGAATCTAGTGCGATAATATTATACATCCTATAAATAGCATCGAAAGATATCCGATTGCTAAATTGCATCGAACGACACCTGATTGCCAATTACACAGCGTTCAAAATTAAAGCAACAAACCGCGGTTTCTCCGCTCTGTATCTAACTTACCATATAATCATGCAAGCTGTCAACAGATGCGTGTAGATCGTGTCCCGCAGGGAAGATGGCATTTCGATCAACGGAAAACCATGCCAACGATGAAGACAGGGCACCCATCAAACAGAATAGTGTTTGCCGGGTAGTCCCACAACCACACTCATTGTGTACACAGTTACAGACGTGCATTACGGCACAGAGAAGACGTTTACCAGTCTCTCTACGGCGGAGGCCATAGGAAGAATGGAAGAAGGACAGTTGCAAACTCATGTGGCCCGATGGCTTAATGTGAATCGTTCTGTTGTTTCTCGGATGTGGCGACAGTTTACAGGGACAGATACTTTATCCCGAAAACCAGGAACGGGCCGACCACTTGTGACATCAGAAAGAGCGGACCGTTATTTGGCTGTAAGGGCACGACGACACCGCCTTTCCCGGGTTCCCAGGTTCGATTCCCGGCGGGGTCAGGGATTTTCTCTGCCTCGTGACGATTGGGTGTTGTGTGCTGTCCTTAGGTTAGTTAGGTTTAATTAGTTCTAAGTTCTAGGGGACTGATGACCATAGATGTTAAGTCCCATACTGCTCAGAGCCATTTTTTGATACGGCGTTTGAAGAACGCAGCATCTGGCATCTGAACTCGCTGCATCATTGGACGTCTCATATCCAGGAAAACTGTGTAGAGAAGGCTTCGACAGAGTGGCCTTTATTGTCGGAGACCTGCCGTATGTGTGCCGCCGACGTCTCTTCACGGAAGGAAATGTGGAAAGAGACCGAAATCGAGAAGTGTTACTATTGGTGTGGACAGGGATTATGTTGGCCACTCAAACACCTCTTCATGAAATTGTGCGGATGAATCGTAAAGGTTTAATTGCAGTCAGGTATCGTGATGAGATCTTGGGACCTCATGTACTGTTGTTACAAGGTGCTGTGCTCCCAGTCTTCGTACTGATGGGACGATAATGCTCGACGTCATAGAGCACGAGTAGTTAATGTTTTCTTGGAAACGGGAGATACTTCAATCATGACGTGGCCTGTTCGCTCGCCCTATTTGAATCCCGTAGAGCACGTCTGGGTTGCAGTAGGGAGGCGGGTTGCATCACGTCAACATCCACCATCCACTCTCCAAGACTTTCGTGCAGGTCCGCGGTAAGAATGGGCTTTATTGCCTCAACATGACATTGATGATTTTATTCCTAGCTTGCTACGTCGTCGTGAGGCCTGTATTTCTACCAGAGGTGGTCACGCCCATAGTGAGCACATCAGCCAGTGGTCGGAATGTGTGTTTAAATCAGTTAAGTTGGAAAAAAACGAAGAACATTTTCGTCTACTGTGATGCATATTGCAGTTGCTTACATTCTGTATTCCTCAAATTGTTTCTGTTTTGCTATTCCCGTTCTATATTGTTTTGTTGCTTAAATTTTGGATGACAATGTACGTTGTTAAAGGAGTTAAAAAGGAGTTCAGTGGGTGGATAGCTGAATATAGGCACAAGCATCCATATTTGCACACATAGGCTACTAAAATCACATTACAAGCCCTCCGCGTCCTTGCCGTAACTGGCTATAATATGTAAAAATGAAAATTGTTTTATTTGTTTTAAGAAATGATTGAAACATTTCAACAAAAGTATGTTAACCTTAGAGACTGTGTTATACAGTGTTTTAACTCATCATTAAAAACACTTTATTCGCACGAAAAGACGGAGGCAGACGAACAAGAAAGTTGCTCGATAATAATATCAACCGTTTTGACGGATCCCTAAGTAATTGACTTTTGACTGATATATTTAGCATTATATAGATCAATTGTCATTGAACCTTTACTTGGTCTTGCTAACGACAGACAACATTGTTTCAAACTACTCTCAGGCTGTATGATTACGTAGCTTTTGAATCCCTTTATTTAAATGATCACTAAGAGAACTATTGTCAGTGAACTATAGCTTATCTTCCTCCCACAGAAGATTAATTTCTTACTAGCACGTTAGTTTCGACTTGTCGGCATGCTCCTTAACATATGCAGGGTAAAGAACTGCTACATGTTGAACACAATAACATTGGCTTTACATGTCTTATAGAATATCACGAATGACTCACCGACCGTCACACAGTGGTTTCAACCATCGCGGCAGGGGACTCCACGAATGAAATGAAATGGTAGGGGAATCATGGGCATGCATACGTGTAAAACATGCTGTTTAGTTCAGAGAGACCATAAAAGATGGTGGGCTTATGCATAAACTACTCTCGCACTAATCAATAATAACAGGAAACTCTTGCCTTTGATCATGATGATGAATGTTCTATTGAGTCCAAAATAACAAGAAATATACAGACTTTTTTATGTTTGCTTTGGTTACAGAAATATAAAATAAACAATATATATGGTACAGTTATATACAAAACAAACAAATTAACAAAAAAACAAAGAGAAGTCGCCAGCTGCCAGTTTCTCTCCCATAGATTCGTTTCTGTTCGTTTCTCTACCTACCCTACCTATACCACCGGTGATCCTAAAATTTACTACGTCCTTCGCGTACTGTGCTAAAACAACCGAAAAATAGATTTGTTAGCGCGTAACTCTAGTCACATCATAATAATGTCAACAGTGGCAAAAGTGTGATGCTATAGTTAACCTGGTTGCTATACTATATAGGTCCAGTTGCCTACCATGCTCCTGCATCAATGACATTCACCACCGTTCCATATGACTATATTCTTAATGACGGCTATTGCGTTAAAGCGGTAAAGGGGAGGTGAGCGGATGATGGTAGGTAAGGTATATGATCCTTCATGTGCAAGATGTTGCAGTATATATGAAGTCAGTCTACACGTAACGATGAGGGTTGTATGATTTATCCTTTACAGAAGCAATACAGAATTATTTACCTACTTGCGACAAAGGTTCGTGTCCAATAATTTATATGATGCCGGATTTCGTGTTTGCCTTGAATTTCAAAGGATAAGGCGTTTCCTCCTTGCTGCCATTACTCAGGGCAGTGAAAAGTATAATTTACAAGAATAAGCAAATAAAAGACGTTTATTAAAGATCTTATCAGTGAGAAAATATTTGAAATTGGCGTACCAGAACCGTGTTCATTGTGTTGTAGTTAGGACCTAGCTGTGGACAAAGAATTCCTTGAAAGTAAACAATAATGTGAAGAAAACACACACACACACACACACACACACACACACACACACACACACACACACACACAAAAATCTTTCTACAGAAAACCTGGAAGGAACACGTTGCTCTTGTACAGTTATATACCCAAAAGAATAGTTTAACAAGGGCATAATAAGAACTGAGATAATAACAAGGTGGCTCACTTACTGTGAAAGAGCTGCTCACATGTTGATGTGATGGCGTTGATCACTACAAGCTTAGAGTGACTGGCGAACTGGTCTTTTAACGATGAGATGTTCGTAGCTTTGTAGATTCACCGTGCTCAATTTAGCTGTTGTGGCAATTTTCCAGTTATTATATTTATTTAACCAGTTAAATTTTAATACTTCAAGTACAAACTTTCTTTCATTACCTCGCTCATTCTTTGATTTAACAGTAACATAGCAATTTGTCTATTTATGATATATCTACTCAAGAGAGGTAGGGAGCTTCTGTCTCTCGCACTCGTCTCGAAAACGAAATGCTACTGTAAGAACGAGTTTTGAAGTACGGTTGTGCTGAAGAGAAGGATGTCAACAAATGAAAGAGGATTTTTTAATGTCGGTGTGCCTCAATCGTACTGTAACTCTCTGGGGTCATGGTCCTCATTATCACTTTAATTATTCTTTTAGTACAGCTACTTTGGCTATTAGACCGCTTCACTGTAAAACACTAAAGCAACTAAACTGCCTACGTTTCGACCTACTTGCTGCGGCACTCTTGAGTGTGTTTAACTGCTGCATACCAGTGGCTGTACAGCGCTACATACTGTTTCGGTTGACGGAACGCTACCGACGTCTTTGGATCTTTTGAAGAGAGGTAACGATGGAGGGGTTTGGCTATACAATAGGGTGCAGCCTCTGTTACTTTGTTGGCTGATTGGGAGAAAACTCTAGTAGGAGATTGGCAGCATATAGCGTATAGGGAGGTTATTATCTGTAGCACTCTTAGTAAGTGATTGGTGTGCAATAGCAAATCGGCAGCCTCTACGCAGTAGTGTTTTCCTGCAGAGAAGCATAAAGCCTGCAAGGCAGTTGACTCATGGTCGTTGTATATGCTGCTAAACCCGAGTCAAGTGGTGCTGCTGGCTGGTAAATACACGCGATCTGCCTGGATGGACTAGCTGGCAACTAGACCGTAGGTAAAGGCGTTTGATTATTTCAAAGGCCTCTCTTATTTTTCGCTGTTGCACCTACGGCTGCCGAGCAAGCACATGAGGTTCTAGAAAACTGACGCAACGGTAACATTCCTCCTGGCGGTATTCAGCAACTGAAGTGTTCTGTCCCAGTCCTACGTAACGTGTACTCTCCGGCAGGCGAGTTCTGGTAAGTCTCCCGGGTTCAACGACACAGACTTCGCCGCATTCACACCGAATTCTGTAGATGCTTGGAGTTTGTAGAACATCCGCGGGGTCTTTAATGGACTGAACAGATCTCGAACCTTTTGGCGTTCCGGATTATGGGTTTTATAACTGTGAGACGGAGGACCTTGACTGCACCCTCGCTGACGCCTCTCACATAAGGCAGGCGAACAACAGGACGAGTATCTTCTGTACCATTGTTAGTTTTGTCCTCTCTGTAACCCACAGCACGTTGTACGCCTCTGTTGTTGTATCCATTCTCACTCTTTCAGTTCATGTTGAATATGGTTAGGATCACTAATGCGATGAATTCGGGCTGTCAGTGTATGTAGCAACGCGTTATTTTATGCTGAATGATAGTGCGAATCCACATGCACTTACCTGTTAGTGTGTGTCGATTCCCTGGGAACCTTATGTCCTAGTGTGTCACCAGGTGTTCTATACATATCCACCCCCAGAAATTTAACAGTTCCGTTATTTGTCATTTATAGTGCGAATTGTATATTCTTATTCAGACGCTTCAGGTGCTTATGGAATCTGTTTGGTTCAGTTTCCCCTGCGGCCATGTGACAATCGTGCCGTCTATGTACCTCAGTCAGCAACTTGGAGACAGTGGCGTAAAATATAATTTATGAAAAATGACAGTGGCCATGGAAGCGTAAGAACTTACCCGGCAGTGTAGTTTGCTTACCAAACTAGTAGTAATCCCTACGTTGTTTTTCAGATGGTTCAAATGGCAGTAAGCACAATGGGACTTAACATCTGAGGTCATCAGACCCCTGGACTTAGAAGTACGTAAACCTAACTAACCTAAGGACACCACACATCCATGCCCGAGGCAGGATTCGAACCTGCTACCGTAGGAGTCACATGGTTCCGGACTGAAACGCCGAGAGGCAACAGGCCATAGCGGCCGGCGGTTTTCAGATGGACTGCTCCGTTTATCCAAGTGACGCTGCTGGTAGCGTCTGCCATAATAGTTGCTAACAAAGTCTTTATGAAATAAATTACTCTGTAATGCAATAACATATATTAATCCGTCATACAGTTAAGACTTTGAAAGATGAGAATGCAGGCTAAACGTAAGGGATACAGTTCACTGGCACAAATATGCCAGGCAGTTTGTAACACACGGTTGCAGAACAGTCAGGCGTACAGCTTTCGGCGCATTCGGTGCCAGCATTCCGCAGCGGATTTTGGTACAATATGTCTCTTTGATGTTTGCGGTACAGGTATCACTCGACAATCATGGCCAAGTACTGTTAATTACGCACTGACACAGAAACATGAGAACACGTGGTACTGTGGGGCAACGCAGTAAGTGAAGTCAAAAGCCGCTGAAATCAGTCCGGTGTAACCTCTCCCGTTGGGGTCCTCGAACTGTGGAACGAGTTCGTGTCACTCACTGATGAATAACTGAGAGGTGTTCATGCTGCGTGAGTGATGTTGCTAAAATGTTGTATGAAACTTTAAGCTCAACTCTGATAACTGGTCACCACTATCACGTCAGCATTGGCAACATCATACAAAAGGTCTTAACGTGAAGTACTACACTATTCATCACGCCAGGCGTAATTCCTAGAAATCAAGCAGCTATAATTGAATCAGTTAACTTATAAAAATATCTACGTTTATTAGATTTTGAGGATATTAGGTTGAAAAGAAAGTTGCAGGTAAATTAAGCAGCAGTGGTAACATATTCGGGAAATGCAGTCTATAAGGTTCTTCAATCCACTCAAACAACATATCCCAGAATTTTGCTCATCTATGTGTGAACCAAACGACATATTACCAAAAGAGATATCAAAAACGTGTACGAAAATGTACTGCACTTATTGTTACTTTATCTGAAGTACTTGAACTAGCAGGTGTTTTAAGACAGAGCAAACCAACCTCACCAACTAACAAAGTTTCAAGATTCAGTATTGAGTGAGCAGTTTACGAATAGACTACCGTGTCTTTGATATCGCTCCTGTAGGATCAGCGTACGCAAGATTAGTTTAATCACAGTCGACACAGAGGCATTTATGACCTTATTCTTTCGATTTCCATAAGCGAATGAAGTGGGAGGTGTCCTCTTCTGTAGTAAATTGAGTAATGCTCTCTACCAAGCTCTTATCTGTGGTTTGCACATTACTAATGTAGATGTAGATCATCATCGTCATACTGTGACGTCTGTTGTTGGAGAAATTCCTTCTGAAGACTTCTTCACGCAAAACTGCTACCATACATTCCCTTGGCTAAAAATTCTAGCCACCATTATAATATAATCCATTCCAGTATTCTCACTTTTTTCTTCTCCCTCTGAGAGTAATTCCTACACGCAGTTCTTCAGCGTCATTTTATAATGTGTTTGTGGAAGATTAGAGCTGAAGAGGTGTAACTTGAAGTTAAATTCCCTGGAAAATTAGAACTGTGTGCTGGACCGAAACTCGAACCCTTTGCCCTTCGCAAGCATGTGCTCTACTGATTGAGCACCTACGCACCCACATTTCCTGATTCACTTCCGCCAGTACCTTACCTAATATATTCCACACTCAGGTTTAATCTGCCAGCGCATGCTTCATTGCAGAGTGAAAAATAGTGTGAAACGTCCTATGAAAAGAAAATTGAAAGTTTGAAATTTTAATACTGTGGAGGCACTGAAAACTATACTGGACTATTCGGAAGCTAACAGATATAATAGAGATTAATAAAGTGACATGCAAAGAGGACAGAAATATCTGATCGTATGATTTTGAAGCAATATAAACAGAATCGGAGAATAGTTTAACACATGAAAGACGGTAAAAAGGAAGTTACTTTGAGCAACACAGTGACTGAGCTTTTCTTCTGATGATTGTACAGAAAACTAGTATGACGAAACAAAATATAAGAGGATTTTTGAGATATTACAAAATATGTGAAGGACGACGGAATCGTTGCAGGCTTGGACGACTCGAACGCTTATGTACGAAGGCGCATTCTCAGGGGAACGTTGGTTTGGAGAAACCGTCATGCTATGTTTCGGCTAAATATATCAACACATCATACTGAAGATCCTGTCACAAGATTAAAGGAGTGTGTAATTTGGACAGTGCCGGAAGGTATCAACCAGGCTATTATCACTGATTATTATAGTTGAAACTTAGGTAGTTGGAGAAACCGTCATGCTATGTTTCTGCTAAATATATCAACACATCATACTGAAGATCCTGTCACAAGATTAAAAGAGTGTGTAATTTGGACAGTGCCTGAAGGTATCAACCAGGCTATTATCACTGATTATTATAGTTGGAACTCAGGTAGTAGACTAGACTCTATCTATTTTCGGACATAAATTTACTCTGTAACGTATCTTCGATGAAAAGTAAAGCAAAATTCGGAGTACAACTATATTGGAATATATGAGGCTTTATTGAACTCTGATGCATGAACGAGACAAACTGTAAATTGTCTGCAGTAGTGATGTGTGGCACAAGTGAAAGTACTGAGAGTCGTTCGGTACAATAGTATTGACAGATGAAGTTTTATCCAGCCAATAGGCGCAACAGAGGCATTCGTTAATATGGTTAATAGAAGATGACAATGTCACCTGAAATTATGGCACAGAAAACTAGCAATATAATTTGCCTGGAAATGAAATTATTCGGGAGTATAAAGAAACTAGACTATATAATGTATGAGATATGTGGAACGAGACTCCAAAGGATGCGATTGTAGGTCTTGGTGTAAAGCAATGTTAAACAGAAGTTTGGAGAAGTAAAAAATGAGGAACTACCTATAGGCTATGTACTGGAGGTATTCTATGAGAAGAAAATAGAGTAGATAGAAGACAAAATCCGATCTATGCGGGGATCAAAAGGACAGTTAAGTAAGATTTCACATTGTCAGAGAGTTTCACATGTTTATGGTCGACGATATACTTTTTAATTCATTTAAGTTAGTGGTACCTGGGGGTATTACGAATATATGAAACTCACTTACCAAATTCACAAATTCTAAATAAATTATGATAAAAATATTGAGTGAACATTGGTAGATAAAAATGAAAAAATTCAAATGATACATGCCATATTCATAGACAGGTGATTAAAATAATAACGAGAAGAGTAAAAATGTCACTTAGAAAAATTTGGTAAAGTGCAGCTGAAATACAGCTTCCCAGGACTCTGCTGTATTACTTGAAGTAATGTATTCCCTAGCTACAGAGCTCGAAAACCACTACAGTTGGTAAATTAATCAAAAATAATAATATTTTGGCTGCAGCAAATGCCGAATATTTCCATAGAATATGGCATGTAATTTATTATTTATTTGTTTGATCTTTTCCATTAGCCTGTCATCTACACTCATCCTCATAAATTAAGGATAATGTTGATACATGGTGAAATAAAGCTCTGGTGGGCAGTTTGCGGGCTTAAATCACCTCGGGTTATGACCATGCGGTGCATTTGACCTGCGGTCGTCGTACGGTGCCGCTGGCAGCAGTCCACATAAGCAGAGATGTGTTGGTGCATGTCAGAGTAGGGTGCAACGAGTAAGTGTGCAGATGTTTTCAGACGTGCTAATGGTTACTGTGTGATGAAAATGACTCAAAGAAAGCATACTGATGACGTTATGAGGGGTAGAATACGAGGGCGACTGGAGGCTGGTCAAACACAACAGGTCGTAGCATGGGCCCTCCCTCCGTGTGCCACAAAGTGTGATCTCAAGACTATGGCGACGATTCCAGCAGACGGGAAACGTGTTCAGGCGCTACAGTACGGGACGTCCACACAGTACAACACCACAAGGAGACCAATATCTCACCATCAGTGCCCACAGACGTCCACGGAGTACTGTATATAGCCTTACTCGGCACCTTACCGCAGCCACTGGAACAGTTGTCTCCAGACACACAGTCTACAGACGACTGAACAGACGTAGTTTATTCGCCTGGAGACTTGCAAGGTGCATACCTTTAAGCCCTGGTCACAGGAGAGCCCGCAAAGCTTGGTGTCAAGAACACAGTACATAGTCATTGGAACAGGTCCCAGTTTATGTACACGGACGAGTGCAGATATAATCTGAACAGTGATTCTCGCCGGGTTTTCATCTGGCTTGAACCAGGAACCAGATACTAACCCATTAATATCCTTGAAACAGAACTGTATGGGGGTCGTGGTTTGATTGTGTGGGGTGGGATTGTGATTGGTGCACGTACACCCGTGCATGTCTTTGACAGACGAACTGTAACAGGTCAGGTGTATTGGGACGTCATTAGGCACCAGTATGTCCCCCTTTTCAGGAGTGCAGTGGGTCCCACCATCCTCCAGATGGGTGATAACGCATGGCCCAACCGAGCTGCCATTGTGGAGGTGTACCTTGAAACAGAAGACATCAAGCGAATGGAGTGACCTGCCTGTTCTCCAGACCTAAACCCCATCGAGCACGTCTGGGATACTCTCGGTCGAGGTATCCCTGCACGTCTTCAAACCCCTACGACGTTTCAGGAGCTCCAACAGGCACTGGTGCAAGAATGGGAGGCCATACCCCAGCAGCAGCGCGACCACCTGATCCAGAGTATGCAAACCCGTTGTGCTGCCTGTGTACGTGTGCATGGTGATCGTATCCCATAATGACGTCGGGGTACATGCGCAGGAAACAGTGGCGTTTTGTAGCACATGAGCCGGCCGGTGTGGCCGTGCGGTTCTAAGCGCGTCAGTTTGGAAACGAGTGACCACTACGGTCGCAGGTTCGAATCCTGCCTCGGGCATGGATGTGTGTGATGTCCTTAGGTTAGCTAGGTTTAAGTAGTTCTAAGTTCTAGGGGACTGATGACCTCAGCAGTTAAGTCCCATAGTGCTGCGAGCCATTTGAACCATTTGTAGCACATGTGTTTTGGAGAGGTTTTCTCAACTAATCACCAATACCGTGAACTTACAGATCTGTGTCTTGTGTGTTCCCTATGTGCCTATGCTATAAGCGCCAGTTTTGTGTAGTGCCACGTTGTGTGGCACCACATTCTGCAATTATCCTTAATTTATGAGCATGAGTTTAGATGCAGGAACATACTGTATGTTTCATGTAAATCAGTATATGTGAATGTAACAAACAATATGTAACATCATATTAAATGAGTTAGTTTAACTATATAAAGATGAACAGAGGAAATTTAACAAAATAAGGTGGAATGGTAGTTAAAAATTCCGAGGCTTTCGACGCTGGAAGAATAGAGTTTAGCGTCCAGCCGACGATACAGTCATGAGTGATAGTGAGAAAAGTGAAGATCAAGTACAGAGGTACTACAGGAGTATTTCAAAAGTTACGGGTAAATAGACCGTGAAATTGTTCAGTTGTACACAGGATTGGGAAGAAAGAAAACCATGGTCATGTGTGCCCTCAGAGGAAGCGACGGCTGGGTCTGACATCAGTCAGAGCGGATAATGCGCGGTTTGAGAAGCAGTAGAGGCACAAATTGGGGTGGGCAGACAAAGGTGATAATATGCAGAACATATAGACCATAGTGGGTACACACGTATAGCTGAAACCGTTAGTACAAGAGGTGAGGAGGTGAGATCACCTAACGTTACTCGATCTAATGACTTAGATTATTCAGTTGTTACGGATTATTATAAAGAAGAAAACTAACGAACAGCTGACTTTCCGAAAAAGAAACAAGCTTAATATAACCATGCGACAGACAGATCATTTGTAACTGTGTGTAATGGCCTTACAAATGCAAATAATTGTAGGAGTTAACTCAGAATATTGGTTTATCGTCTGACAGCTATAAACTTGAGACCAATTACGCTCTTTGTCACGCTGATATATGGACCATGAAGATTTCTTCCATCGCAAGGGAACACAACGGTTACCTTGTATCCAACACCACTATACGAGTGAGCATCAAGAATGAGAGTGTGAGATTAATTAATCAGCAATAGTTAGGACATATTCACGAAGTTTCTGAAACGGCATGTCGTCGTTATTAAGTCTTCATATAGGTGTTACTGTAACGAGAAGACATTTCGAGAACATTGTCTGTAACGCATGGTAAAGATAACAAATAGTGAATAGCTACACCCCCTGGTATTAATTTAAAACATTTCCCCACAAATCGTTAAATATGAGAGAATATACTACAGGGACGATTAAAAGACACATCTCCCTCCACGTGTTCTGTGTAAAGTAACTAATCATCTAACTACTACATTGGTACTTATCCCTGAAAATATGAAGTTGTCAGTTCTTGTACCTTTCAAAAGACTTTTCCTGTAGACAAAATTTGTTAATTACAGCGTAGAAGTTTCGGGCAATTTTCTTATTTAATTTTTATAGAAAAATGTCTCGTATTACGTCCACTCGCTTGTCGTTGAATTCCAAACACCAGCAGAAAATGTAAGTAAGCTGGTTCCATACGACGGTGAATAATGTCACAAAACTGAATTCGTAATGTGAGTTGAGCGATGATTTAAAGGAAGACTGGTCGTAGCTGTGTACTCATACACCATTTCAGCTCTCCCATTACCGGCAACAGACGTTCCAGGAGCAGTGACTTAGGGTACCTTATGTAATTTCAGCTCCGGGTGGAAAAGGCAGCCAAGAATCGTTGAAGGCTGTGTTGGACGCAATGATTATAACCACACAATATCTGTGTTACTGAAAGAGTCTACACTTCCTTTTCATGACCCAATAGTAGCATGGTGCTCTAGGGGTAAAAAAACTGAAGTTATATTCTTGTGGGAATTAACACAAACATTTCCATTTATGAGAATCATCAATACACGGTGGAAGTGTTAAGCGGACTGATGGATTTCAGTGTCCAAGGAACACGATATTCCGACAAACTACAACGTTGTTATCAGCGTGTGTTACGCTGTGAGAAACTGACAAGTCGAATGAAGTTACACTCTGTGGCAAGCTGATGGATTAGTGTAGTTTGACCGAAACATCGTGGGCGTCAAATTATAAAGTACGATGCCCCTCTGAATAAATTTTGCAGACGTGGCGTTATGGCCTTATCCTATCTTTAAGGCTTCCGATTTCGATTACTCGGTTCATGATTTCTGATACACCACATGAAACTCTGAACCACAGTGTTTTGTGTGTGTTATGTCCAGTACAAAAACTGTCGCAGTACGAAACGGTAGCCATAAACTTGACATGAATCAAGCGGAACTGTCATTATCGAGACTAGTGAACAGAAGAGGCAGTAATCAGCCGTCTGCTGAGGGACTTTCAAACCGCTCTAAATTGTTTACCAACCTATTTGGCCTTATAACAAGAATGAAACATCCTTGTTACCAGTTTCTAAGAGACATTGCCAACTAAATTACTATACGACATAATTTTTTAATAGAAATCCTACCAGGAATAATGTTCTTGGCTAATTAGTTCGGCTACGAGACATTTTTTCGTTTACAATTTACTTCGAATATTTCAACCTCCCTGCAATAATCATTAATTTGTGAAGGTTAAAAGACAAACTTTTGTGTCGATCTGCAGAACGCACTGACAGTTGTGTGATTAAATTAAGTACAGCAGTTGGATACATTTACTCTTAAATATGTCACAGTTTACCGTCTTTGCAATATACATTGTAAAATATAATCGTCAGATATTACTAGTCTGCCACTGACGACTGATTTCTGCTTATGGGGTACGTTTAGTTTATTATGAACGTGAAACTTACCTCGCAATATTAAGTTACGCAAGTGAGAAGTGGTTACATTGAGATCACATAGTACACGGCCTCACAGCCTTATTGCGCACTACGAATGTTTCGGGTTGCTAATTGTTACGGTTTTATTCTAAACGACATTTAAGATAGTCAATTTCTGTACCGTTCAAACAGACGTGCACCACGGACACAAACTACTGAAAGGTTCCCTTACCTCTGCGAACACCTCTCCCCTTGGTGCTGCAGGTTATGCGCTACCTGTAACAAATATGCAATATTGGATCACAACAAGTTAAGAAAACGGAACAGAGAGAAGTTTCATTGCCATCAATGGAAAGCAGAACGCTCATTAAAGGAACAGCTCTAATAAAGAAGATAGTACCACTAAAAGAATGAGTTTTACATTATAACATTTCCATATAAACAAACTTACCTTTCCTAAGTTTAGCCTATTTACTTAATTTAAACAAAGCAGTTTGCTAATCTTCAGCACTTGGTGCACAGTTAAAATCCATTAATCAACCTTTGGTCCTAAGGCGTAAGTGTGGCTCTAAAGCATTTTATAGTTCAAATACCGAAGACTTTGTTGGCAACGGTGCCATTACATAACTTGAATGAAACGAAATAGAAAATTGAGGTTTAAACAAAGATTCCAAATTTACCTAAAATACTGTACTATACATGTTTGATGTTTTGTAGCACAACTTTGTGCATTAATAAACCACCACATGGTTATTTTTGTTCCTTCGTCATCAAGCTTCTGCTTTAAATTAGCTGCTCAGGTTTCCACAGTAAATAGACAATTTTGCAACGGTACTTGTACTATAACTAATAATAGAATACTACATGAAAAGGAATAGGAGGGTAGAAAAACATTAAAGTAAAAATGGCTCTGAGCACTATGGGACTTAACATCAATGGTCTTCGGTCCCCTAGAACTTAGAACAACTTAAACCTAACTAACCTAAGGACATCACACAACACCAAGTCACCACGAGGCAGAGAAAATCCCTGACCCCACCGGGAATCGAATCCGGGAACCCGGGCGCGGGAAGCGAGAACGCTACCGCACGACCACGAACTGCGGACCATTGAAGTAAGATAGTAGGGATCAGAGCCTTGAAATTTCTGTACAGTAACGGAATAAGGAAATGTAGAGTATCATAGAACAGTGGAATAAGTTTCTGACAATACAATCCTGGGAAAAAATTAAAAACGGAGCGGTAAAAGAAGAAGAGTAGTGGACTGGGTAAGGGAGGGAGGCGACGGAGGGAGTGAGAGTAGATTCCCTCTGCAGCCTAGAAAATATTGGCTTGCTGACTTGTGGTTTGATAATTACTGGCAAGAAGGACCATATAAAGGGATTTAATTAACAAAAAAGTGTCTAAGAATTTCATACGCCGATGGACTGAATGGTGAATCATTTACTAAACCAACGAACAATATAGAAGAATAGGTTAGAAAAATGGTATTTCATTTGTACTATCCAAGCACAAGTGGAGATAACGGGTGGACATGTGGATGAGTTTGCTGATCGTCTGCATAAATAACGTACCATTAACCATGACAGTGAAAACCGAGCTTAACAACAAATTTCTCCTCTCTAACACTCAAGACAATTGGTCGGACGTTTGGTATTTAGTTGTAAATTGTGTTGCTGAGTTACTAACACTGATATAGGATGAACACAGGTAGTTGATTACTCGTGGTGTTATCGTGCTCTTTTCCACATATTTCTCATTTGGAATTCCCGATAACCATTTCTTCTCGGACAGACTGCCCTTATACAGTCAGAAATTATATACATACATTTTCCCATTGATTCCACTTGGTACGTACATGACTAAGTTGGATAGCCAGCATATTTAGTACCAAAATTTCGAGAAGTTACAATTATGGATCAGGTTTCCAGTAAATAAGAAATAAGGCAAAGAACAATGCAAGACACACAGACAATCAATACGCTGAATTCCTTCCTTTGGTGAAATAAAATTAAGAAAAGTACCGAAATATTATATGAATCGTTAATAAAATGTATTTGTTTATTAGGAGCACAATTCTGGGAACTAACCAAACGTGTACCGTGAACTGTCTTTCGTACAACGGTATAATTTTAAGTGTACATCCAGTGGTATATGCCATTACTGTCTGCGATATCTGTACCGATTGGTTAGTAGTAAGGAAGTAAGAAACTAAAACATCACGCATGAGCATCAGTTTTTCCCGAATTTCACTGTCAGACATATATCTCCTCAGATGTGTGGTACGATGATATAATTTTGCAGGTACATTCAGTGGTATATATGAATACTGCCTGCAAAGTGTGTCGCGAATACAGTTAGTAGTAAAGGAGTAATGAGACGTCATGCTTCATGCGGCGGTTTTAATGCATAATAGCGAATATTTAGTAAGCGATACTTTTCGTTTTCCTTTCATCGGCTTTGTGGCGTTGTCTCGAAAAGGTTCACAATTTTGGGTGAGGTTTTTTTTTGTGTGTCATCATGTTATCTCTACCTTAAATGCTGGAATAAAGTATGGACATTCACTTGTCGTGGTCTGCACTGGTTTTTCACACCCACCCCTTCGCTATCTGTATGCCTGTATGTAGGTGGTTGTTACCACCACAGACACTCTTTCCAGAGAGTAAGTGATACGTGCACTAAATTTTGTTGAAATTGTTGTAGCTGTTTGGAAGAAGACTTGGCGTATATTGATACATAAACAAATTCATACATACATACTTTTGTACACACATTTTTATTATATATACATATACACACACACACACACAATAAATATATATATATATATATATATATATATATATATATATATATATATATATATATATGTATATGTATATATATATATATATACTCCTGGAAATGGAAAAAAGAACACATTGACACCAGTGTGTCAGACCCACCATACTTGCTCCGGACACTGCGAGAGGGCTGTACAAGCAATGATCACACGCACGGCACAGCGGACACACCAGGAACCGCGGTGTTGGCCGTCGAATGGCGCTAGCTGCGCAGCATTTGTGCACCGCCGCCGTCAGTGTCAGCCAGTTTGCCGTGGCATACGGAGCTCCATCGCAGTCTTTAACACTGGTAGCATGCCGCGACAGCGTGGACGTGAACCGTATGTGCAGTTGACGGACTTTGAGCGAGGGCGTATAGTGGGCATGCGGGAGGCCGGGTGGACGTACCGCCGAATTGCTCAACACGTGGGGCGTGAGGTCTCCACAGTACATCGATGTTGTCGCCAGTGGTCGGCGGAAGGTGCACGTGCCCGTCGACCTGGGACCGGACCGCAGCGACGCACGGATGCACGCCAAGACCGTAGGATCCTACGCAGTGCCGTAGGGGACCGCACCGCCACTTCCCAGCAAATTAGGGACACTGTTGCTCCTGGGGTATCGGCGAGGACCATTCGCAACCGTCTCCATGAAGCTAGGCTACGGTCCCGCACACCGTTAGGCCGTCTTCCGCTCATGCCCCAACATCGTGCAGCCCGCCTCCAGTGGTGTCGCGACAGGCGTAAATGGAGGGACGAATGGAGACGTGTCGTCTTCAGCGATGAGAGTCGCTTCTGCCTTGGTGCCAATGATGGTCGTATGCGTGTTTGGCGCCGTGCAGGTGAGCGCCACAATCAGGACTGCATACGACCGAGGCACACAGGGCCAACACCCGGCATCATGGTGTGGGGAGCGATCTCCTACACTGGCCGTACACCACTGGTGATCGTCGAGGGGACACTGAATAGTGCACGGTACATCCAAACCGTCATCGAACCCATCGTTCTACCATTCCTAGACCGGCAAGGGAACTTGCTGTTCCAACAGGACAATGCACGTCCGCATGTATCCCGTGCCACCCAACGCGCTCTAGAAGGTGTAAGTCAACTACCCTGGCCAGCAAGATCTCCGGATCTGTCCCCCATTGAGCATGTTTGGGTCTGGATGAAGCGTCGTCTCACGCGGTCTGCACGTCCAGCACGAACGCTGGTCCAACTGAGGCGCCAGGTGGAAATGGCATGGCAAGCCGTTCCACAGGACTACATCCAGCATCTCTACGATCGTCTCCATGGGAGAATAGCAGCCTGCATTGCTGCGAAAGGTGGATATACACTGTACTAGTGCCGACATTGTGCATGCTCTGTTGCCTGTGTCTATGTGCCTGTGGTTCTGTCAGTGTGATCATGTGATGTATCTGACTCCAGGAATGTGTCAATAAAGTTTCCCCTTCCTGGGACAATGAATTCACGGTGTTCTTATTTCAATTTCCAGTAGTATATATATATATATATATATATATATATATATATATATATATTAGACGATACATACTTTGAAGGGCTATCGGGTGTGCCATGAGGAAGAAACTGAGGACAGGAAGCCAAGGCCGGAACGTCATCCAACGACGCTACGGAACGTCGACATGTTAGGCGCCGGCGCTTGACTCTAGGCCACCCTTTCGGCAGTAAAAGTGAATTTATTTATTTATTTTTGCACCGACGGACCGCAGACGAAACGTGTAGCAATGTTGTTTTTTATATTAATTGATCGTGACTAATTTCTGCGCTCGCCAGTGGAGAAGACGGAACTAGCTGTTCAGTAGACAGCCCTTCTTTCCTATAAATACGAAGCTCTGTTGCGTCGTTGAATGACGGTGTCGGACGAAATTTTCCACCCGTAGTGTACTTTTCTTATACATAAAGAAAAGTGTCGGAAATTCTGGGAGAAAAATAAACAGCGGATGGAAACCCGTGTACGAACCCGTCATCCACCGAGGGAACAAAGCATCGCTTTCGTAGGCGACAAGGCCTCCATCCGCAGCAGCTAGCTGTAGCTCCTCTTCAGGCGCTCGTGGCAATCAGTCGCGATCACTGAATATCAAATCAGCATTGCTAGACTTTCCGCCTTCAGTTCGTCAATGCCAAAATTCACGTTTACAGCCGAAGCCGTGGCCTAGCGTGAGGCGCTGGCGGCTGAGATATCGACGTTCTGTAGCGTCGTTGGACGATATTTCAAGACAGCGGTTCCGAACGGTTTCCTATACCGAGTATCTTTTTCACGACACCCCGTGCAACCTACCGAAGTTTGTCGGTATCGTTTTGAAGCACCCTGTATGTATTTAGAATATTAATCCCTTATCATCCCTCAGAGTGTCAGAGAGGTCGTTCTAATCAGTGAAATTTAGAGACTGCCCCGAGCGTATGATGCAAACCACAAAACGATAAAATAGATTTTCCAGAAACAATTATTTGCTTTAGGTTATGGATGGAACTTATGATCCAACAGATGTAAATCCTCCAGAATAAAAGTAAATACATACTCCAGCACAACAAATGTACAGCGCAGGAGAGGAAGTAGATCGTTCTTGTATCGTCATTCTTTCTCTAGGATTCTATGTTCCTGTTGTTGCCACCCCCCCCCTCCTACCTAACCCCCCCCCCCCCCTCCTACACACACACAAACGGAGAGAGAGAGAGAGACAGAGAGAGAGAGAGAGAGAGAGAGAGAGAGAGAGAGGTGGTAAACAATCGACAAAATAGATGAGAACTCAAACTGTAACCTGAACTTAATAAACGAACGGAATTTATCTAATTATCTACAGTATGATCAACAAATAATGGAACACTAAATGAAGTAAATAGGTTTACGATGTACTAGTAACCGATCGACATCCATGCTCTAAGGCTAAGCACGATTGGCTATCGATTCGGGCGCTACTTTCTCCACATCACGAGCTGTTGTTAAGCTACAGCAGTCTGGGATAGCGTTCACTCATTCCCTTTAGTGCTGCTGAGGAGATTATTGATTATATATGACAAGACATTTAAATACAAAGAACCGTCGAGCTTGTACATGACAGAAAAACACCCCATCTTTTTTACGGTGATTTTTCATTACTGATTTAAATGACCAAAAAGAGAATATCAGTTTACCATTTAGTTATTATTGAAGAAACAGACACTGATTTTGGCCAAAATATTAATTACAAGAACCAAATTGGTCCACTCCATATTTTGCCACTCCTTTTGTCTCGTGCTGGAGATGTCCAAAATAATACTACATTGCCGATATTATAAGCATTTGTTATATATGTGATTGTAACTTAAATAACATCAGTACCTTTAGTATCTGAAGTCAACCAGGTAACACCAAACATCTTCGAGAACAATTTACGAAAAGCATACCTGCACGCAGATATATGCTTTAGTGTACGCATTTTGCGCAAGTAACGCGGAAAATATTCTTTGCCGGAAATAGTGCAGTACAAAATAAGGCGCACCACATAATCCATCTACATATGTAAGTGCAACCAACGGAGAAACCAATATTGTGACGTGACAAATAAATAAAAACGCCTACAGATGTCCCTATCACTTTCTTTTATTTTGTCGCTACCAGTTTCAGCGCTTCCGTGGGTCATCTTCAGTTTGTTTTTGATGAGATACAGGTTGATATGATCCCCATGCATAACACATCAGTTGTCAGCATTACTGGATACGCAGATAATGTGTCAGCATTCCAACCATCAACTGCCCAGTTGACGATTGAAGTGCTGAAAATCTGCATTCCCGGTAATGCTGGCCACTGATGTGTTATGCATGGGGATCATATCAACCTGTATCGCATCTAAAACAGCCTGAAGATGACGCACTGAGGCGTTGAAACTGATAGCGACAAAATAAAATAAAATCATAAGGACATCTGTAGGCGTTTTTATTTGTCACAATAGTAAACGGCCGTCGTCCCAGAGAGCTCCTGCTGAAAGGATGGACATACAAAATGATGGTGGCGGGTGTAATGGAATTTGAAAGCATATCCCGTCGTATGATAGTTTGTTGCTGGAAATTTAAACGTGAATAACTTACTAGTATCGGAATAGAGAATAAAACTGGCTGGTTGACGTATAGCATGTGACTTAAAGTAATCGACCAAGTATATCAAAAGCTTCTACATTGACAGTGGTAAGGTGGGCGAGCAACAAGTGCAGGCAGCTGGCAGTCTCGCAGAGAACCTGACCCGACCGGCGGCGTGGGGTGCGCGGCACTGCACGACGCGGCGCTAACAGGAGCCAGCCGAGTGACCGCCAGCCTGCTCCTCCAAATTGCCGGCCATTCCCGCTAACAGCCGGCGGGCGCTCGATGCCGGCGCGGAGCCACACACCTGCCGCGTCGGCTCTCCCTCGCAACGAGGCTGAGCTTACGCTGGAACTCCTCCGTGTTTCCAGGGTCAGTGAGCTACGTGCTGCGCGACTGACCGTGAATATTGAGGGATACTTCTCACGAAACTAATCCATGCGCTGTGCAATGTATACATCGCGATTATCATTGAAACAACAAGTTCAACCTGACTGTTAAAACCGAAACAAAATAACAGGTTTATTAAATAGCAGAATATTCGCTTTTTCTTTCTTATAATTTTCCGTATGAACGTAGAAATCGAACGAAGATTGAAAACTTTTGACACTCTCTGTTTCAGGGTACATAGAGTCATAACATAAATTAAATAGGCAAATGGAACAAAACTTAGCCCTTCCACTATTTCTTGCTTTTCTAAAAAAAGTCGTAAGTGGTTGAATATTAAAAAGAGCACTAGTATTTTCTAACCGATTCTAATTTTTTTGAAACTGTGCCCAAAAGTCATGTTGTAACCGGGGAACTCACCACTATTTGGGCAATATGAATAGTCAGTGTCAGAGAGTGACAACTGAGGATGAAGGACTCTGTTCTTCGTGTTAATGAGTCCGATTACAAGATCTCCAAACATATAAGGGCATATTATGTAGTCACAGACAGCATATCAACTAGATTCCTTTTTTTAATACTATGGATGAAGTGTTGTTATTGTTTTAATTTACAACTGTTACCATAATTTCGTTCTTTTATTTTTTTATGGAAATAGCAGAGGACTCTTTCATCTTTTATAGCATATGAAGCATTGAAATTCATTGCTACGTCACTTGTAAAATGGTTTTCATACATGCTTCCACGCTGGAACAGAACAGATGTCTTGTGAAGATTGCAAGAAACGCTCATACAGACCAGCCATTTTGGGGTAAGTTCCTATGGGACCAAACTGCTGAGGTAATCGGTCGCTAGACTTACACACTACTTAACCTAACTTAAACGAAGTTACGCTAAGAGCTACACACACTACCATGGTCGAGGGAGGACTCGAACGTCCGACGGAAGGAGTCGCGGGAACCATGGCAAAGCACCACAGACCCCGCGGCTACCCCGAGCGGCATAGACCAGTAGTTGGCATTTCTTGCACACTGCACCCACACACCTACCTTAAATCACAGCACACGACAACAAAGACATCATTCTCTCGGCAATGCTGTACAAATTCTAATGACAGGTATTTCCTGCTCATTTCTGCGGGCATTGTCAGCAAAATAGCACAATTCGCTTTTCCCATTTTCATTAACAACGCAGTATTTCAAACAAATGCAAACTGTACAAATAAGCCGGCCGGAGTGGCCGAGCGGTTCTAGGCGCTACAGTCTGGAACCGCGCGACCGCTACGGACGCAGGGCCGAATCCTGTCTCGGGCATGGATGTGTGTGATGTCCTTAGGTTAGTTACGTTTAAGTGGTTCTAAGTTCTAGGGGACTGATGACTTCAGAAGTTAAGTCCCATATGGCTCAGAGCCATTTGAACCATTTTTTGTACAAATAAAAACAATCCTTTTTTTAAAAGGTTTATCTAAAAACGAAAAATTTTTGCCCTGCTGCTACGGACGGCAGATATTTCGTTTTTTATTTGGTTGTTAGTAAAAAATAAAAAAAAACAATTGTTATAACTGAGACCAAACAAGTATCGAAAAATACTAATTATTCAGAATGTAGATACCGATATCGGTTTTAACAGGTCGCTTTTTCCCACCACTATACGGCAGTCAAAATACCGCCAGACCTCAGGAAGAATGCACACTGGTCTGCAAAACTTGAGTACCAGAATAACTTTAGAGTCATGTGTCCTTGACAAGTAAAACAGCTCTATGGAAGTCGGACCATACATAGAAAATACGTCTACAGTATAGTTCAAAAGATAACTGAAATAAAATCTCAATGAGATGCACAGAAATTACACTTTTATTACTTGTATTTACACTGAAGTCACCGAGATTTATGATGGGTCATTGGATGGTACAGGAGGTGGGACATGATACGTAATCGTATCGTACTCTGTCGACAAATCCACCGCAGATCATCACCTATCCTGGTGTATAGGGAGGGAAAACCTGCGAAATCCACATTCTTTGCTGAGGCGTGTCCTTGCAACATACTGCCACTTCCTCGTGGATTTATTGTCCTCAAACTGCATTCCATTGATGCTCAAGTGAGTAGCACGTGAATAGTGGACGAAATTCGCCGTTTCCGAAATGCTCGCTTCCAAGGAACATGCCATAATAATCTGTCATTTGTCAAAGTCGCTTATGTCAGCTGATTTCCCAATTTTCGTCCTATATTGCCGCTAGTATAATTTCTAATTTACCTATGGTCCATTTGTATGGGTTCCTTACAGCGTCACGTCCCCACAACGCCACCAGGTAGCATTAAATATGGCTGTGGGCAATGGTCGCAGTGTTTCGGCTCATCAGTGTAAGTGGTTGTATCATCTGAGCTTAACTGTTTTACACCACCAAGAGATTGTTGATCTTAGCATTTTAGATAAATTTCAAATTAATACTAAGCCATGCCAGCACGTCTCTGGTATTGATATCAGAGAGTCTTGCCTTGGGTGCATTGTGGGGCTTGCTATCTACTCCTGCGGAGGTGCAGCAGCGTTGGCTGGTGTGAGCTCTCTGGCTCGAGTTGGCCAACGGACGAGAGAGGGAGCACTTGGTCTGCAGGATTGCCTTAGGTAACCGCCAGCTTGTGTAATAGAGTGAGCAATGAGGTAACCCTCAGTCGTGGCCATCAAGTGCAGGTTGTTTGTCTGCGACTTCTCGGTGGTTTGAATGCAGTATGGTGGATGAACGTTGTGGCATAGCTAACAATGAAGGCAGGTCATATGCACGTCATGACCTTTGTGCTGTGTACCAAATACGATCCCCGGGTGGACACTTCATACTCACCGGCAATAGGTGTTAGTTGTCGGCTTGGTACTTTCTCACTACTGTATGTAGAGTACAGCACATGGATGTATACTACACATCCCTGTTGGTAGGGATGATGGAATGGCAGCATGAGATTAGTATGACACTCAGAGTCGGCTAGAGGAAGAGTTTGACCATGTGTGTGTTCAAATGTGTGTGAAATCTTATGGGACTTAACTGCTAAGGTCATCAATCCCTAAACTTACACACTACTTAACCTAAATTATCCTAACGACAAACACACACACACCCATGCCCGAGGGAGGACTTTAACCTCCGCCGGGACCAGCCGACCATGTTTGTGAGCGAATTTGTTTTGTATGCTACTAACTGCTTTATTTTTACTATGGTATCTTTGATGTCATGATTGTCAAGTTCATTGGGTTGTGTTAGTGTTACTCGCTGCACTTGAACTAGTGTTCTTATTAAACTATCTGAAAATGTTGCCTGTTTCCGAATGCGATGTGAAACTTTTTTTTTTTTTTTTTTAAGAGAGTTTTAAGCTTCGATTTTAGTTTACTACCTCTGTTCGTATCCACGTGTGTTGCATGTTCGAAAGGACAACAATGTTTTAATGAGAAGTTAAAATGTGCATATTCCTGCCTTTTCCATACAGTTAAGTATTTACTGCCCTCAGAGTGTTGAGGCTGTCTGTTAGATGGATCCAAATATGTGAGGCTGTTGATTTGGTAAGGTTTAGTGCGTCAGTTGCACCAAGGCTATGTGAAGACTTCAATGTCCATTAAGCTAATAGATGTAAAAACCATGTATGATGCTTTTGGAAAGTTTTGTGTCGGATATTTATTTGAGAGGATTTCCTCTCTCCTTGAAAATGTATCATCGCTTCATTCTGTAAGTTTAGTGCGTCAGCTGCGCTAAGTTTAATATAACTGTTGTACCTGGTTTATGAATTATGAGTTTTTATATTCGGTAAAGCTTTTACTTGAACATTTGGTGATTGCTTGCCTTTTACGATTCACAAACAGACAGTATTACTGGTTGTGATATTTGTAGTAATGGTAAATTTAAATATTTGTCATGACAGCTTTTGTTTTATAGTGATCTTATGCGATCCGTTTAGACATCAATTTTTGTGAATCGTTGGGCCGTAGTAGTAAGCAAATCTGAGATTCCTTATGTCTTTTGTATTGAGTACACTACACGTTACAGCCACACAAACTCTCAAAGACGAAAAGGAAAGATGCTCCACGAAGGTATTATCCGAATTGTATGGAAATCTGCAGATGTGATGTATATGTGCAGAAAAATAAATCAATACTGATTCAGAAAAACTGAATGACTTAATCAAGAATAGGAGATTAACAACTGTGCAAGTCAATAATACGTTGAACCACATCCGGTCCTTACGTAAGCATTTATTCGGCATGGTACTGATTGGATGTCCTCCTGAGGGGTGACGTTCCAGATTCTGTCCAATCGGAACCTTAACTCGTGAAAATCCCGAGATGATTCGAAGGCTCTGCCCATAATGCTCCAAACCTTCTCAGCTGGGCAGAGACTGGGCGACCTTGCTAGACACGGTAGCATTTGTGAACCACGAAGAAAGCAGTACGTACCCTCGCTGTGTGCGGGTGGGCACCATCAAGCTGGAATGTAAGCCTAGGATGGAATGCCACGAAGGGCGTAGAATACCGTTGAATTACCGCTGTGCTGTAAGGATACCGCGGTTGACAATGAAAGGTGTCGTGCTATGAAAAGAAATTTCACCCGAGATGATAACTCATGGTTGTCGGGTTTTATAGTGGACGAAACTCAGGGTGGCAACCCACCACTGTTTGCTGTGTCCCTAGAATCTCATTGACCGAAGTAGAGTTTTCTTCAGTGATGTGTGCGTCTTCGAACTGAGTCCCACTGACCAGCGAAGACGTATCTAGAGGAGATCCGGACAGCTGTGGATGCCAAGCCAACTGTCACCCGTCATACAGCCCGAGGCCTGAGAATGATGCTCTGGGACGCCATTTGACTTCCTAGCAGGAGCGTTCTGGTTGTTAGCCGTGTCAACCTGACAACGCAGCGGTATTTTCCGCAATTTTTACTAGTAAAACAAATTTTGAAAAGTCCTAAATTTTCATTAAAATGGAATATACAGGGTGTTACAAAAAGGTACGGCGAAACTTTAATTCCTCACACACAAAGAAAGAAAATATGTTATGCGGACATGTGTCCGGAAAAGCTTACTTTCCATGTTAGAGCTCATTTTATTACTTCTCTTCAAATCACATTAATCATGGAATGGAAACACACAGCGTACCAGCGTGACTTCAAACACTTTGTTACAGGAAATGTTCAAAATGTCCTCCATTAGCGAGGATACATGCATCCACCCTCCGTCGCATGGAACCCCTGATGCGCTAATGCAGCCCTGGAGAATGGCGTATTGTATCACAGCCGTCCACAATACGAGCACGAAGAGTCTTTACATTTGGTACCGGGGTTGCGTAGACAAGAGCTTTCAAATGTCCCCAAAGATGAAAGTCAAGAGGGTTGAGGTCAGGAGAGCGTGGAGGCCACGGAATTGGTCCGCCTCTACCAATCCATCGGTCACCGAATCTGTTGTTGAGAAGCGTACGAACACTTCGACTGAAATGTGCAGGAGCACCATCGTGCATGAACCACATGTTGTGTCGTACTTGTAAAGGCACATGTTCTAGCAGCACAGGTTGAGTATCCCGTATGAAATCATGATAACGTGCACCATTGATCGTAGGTGAAAGAACATGGGGCCCAATCAAGACATCGCCAAACGTTCACAGAAAATCTTTGTTGGTGACGTGGTTGCACAATTGCGTGCGGATTCTCGTCTGCCCACACATGTTTATTGTGAAAATTAACAATTTGATCACGTGGGAATGAAGCCTCATCCGTAAAGAGAACATTTGTACTGAACTGAGGATTGACACATTGTTGGATGAACCATTCGCAGAAGTGTACCCGTGGAGGCCAATCAGCTGCTGATAGTGCCTGCACACGCTGTACATGGTACGGAAACAACTGGTTCTCTCGTAGCACCCTCCATACAGTGACGTAGTCAACGTTACCTTGTACAGCAGCAACTTCTCTGACGCTGTCATTAGGGTTATCGTCAAGTGTACGAAGAATTGCCTCGTCCATTGCTGGTGTCCTCGTCGTTCTAGGTCTTCCCCAGTCGCGAGTCATAGGCTGGAATGTTCCGTGCTCCCTAAGACGCCGATCAATTGCTTCGAACGTCTTCCTGTCGGGACACCTTCGTTCTGGAAATCTGTCTCTATACAAACGTACCGTGCCACGGCTATTGCCCCGTGCTAATCCATACATCAAATGGGCATATGCCAGCTCCACATTTGTTAACATTGCACTGACTGCAAAACCACGTTCGTGATGAACACTAACCTGCTGATGCTACGTACTGACGTACTTCATTCTAGTACTGTAGAGCAACGAGTCGCATGTCAACACAAGCACCGAAGGCAACAGTACCTTCCTTCAATTGGGCCAACTGGCGGTGAATCGAGGAAGTACAGTACATACTGACGAAACTAAAATGAGCTCTAACATGGAAATTAAGCGTTTCCGGACGCATGTCCACATAACATCTTTTCTTTATTTATGTGTGAGGAATGTTTCCTGAAAGTTTGGCCGTACCTTTTTGTAACACCCTGTATAGTTAGTAATACAGAACATAATGAATATCACTGACGGGCCTCTGAGGCTCAGTGGTATTTAAAGGGTTAATCTCTTTCAATACCACGAGTGTCACTTACTGCTGTGTCTGTGAGTCGGCCAAACATTTCTCCGGTAGTATCCTCATGTCTGAATACATTTTTAAAGGCTGTGTGTAACATTCTTATTTTCTACCTTTATGGATTCAAGAGATTAAAATGCCTGGTTTATTGTATTTTGTTACCACCAGAAGACCTTTTTGTTTTCTGACAGATATTTCGGCAGCATATGACTAAAACTGTTGTACGCATGGCCCATATTAAGAAGGATTAGATACAATGACGTTATCTGCTTGGTACTGCAGCCATTTTCATGGCAAGAGTCTAGTAGTCTCCGTTTCCGAAAGGTTCTCTGAAATGTACCACTAAACCAGAGTGGATCTTCTACGTATAATTTTACTTTGCCTTGTACGTAACAATGTGGACCGTAGCTTATAGTGTGTTTTCGTTTTAACCAAATTTATTCTGCGTTTGCTACCTTTGAAATAATTGTTCTCAGTTCGTCCTTTAAGAAGCTGACAGGCCAACCAACTTAGAAAGTAATATATGAATTAAAATAATACAGAAACTAAAGTACCTTTAAACCAGAAAAATTCGTGGAACAAACGGGAACAAGATTAAACCTTGTGAGACGTGCTTCTGTCCGTCTCGCGCCCTAGTTACGCCTTGGCTTCCCGCCGGCGCTTTTCCGCGTGGCGGCGCCATCTGTTTTCCTCGTCTCATGCCCCGCCCTCTAGGTCGGTGGAGTGGAGTGACTGAGTCGTGAAGCGTGGCAGGACGCCCTCGACTCCGGAAGTGCTTGTTTGTCTTACTTGCGGTGGTTTGGGTGGTGTCGGCCAGCTCATTCCACCGTGAAGTTCTACGGCGTAGCGTGTTTGACTGGGAGAAGCCGTTAGCTCCGATTATGCTTGTTCTTGTCGGAAGAGAATTGAAATATGGAGCCGTGATGTTGCTGTTCCGGAGAATAGTGGGAGTCGCCGAGGAAGGTTGCTCCGGGAATGTTTTGAGCACTGAGGACGGCAGGTTTTCCTCCCTGACTGAAGTTGAGTATATTTCGTTATTGCCGTTGTGCTTTTGACTTGCTATTGCCTTGTATTATGGTGGTGTTTGCGACTTCCTTTATGTTGCTGCCGCCGACATTGTGTGTTTCCCGTCCACCTGTTTAGCTCGCCGGTTCTGAACCTATGAAGGAAAAGGTTGAATGTTCGTTCTACACTGCGTTTGCGGAGTTTGATTTCGAGTGTGTAGGTTGTTCTTGTACTGCTGGGCTGGTTCCTCGGTTAGGCGTCGACATGAGCGTGAATTGCTTGGTTAAAATTTGCAGTAGGCACTCCGGTCATGGAGGATAGTAGAACATGTTGAATCAAAGGCTGTCAGTGTAAACTGTTGCTCTGTCGTGTCACACTAGGAGACTGTCTAATTAGCTACGGATGTATTGGTGGCTATCTATTGATTAATTTGGTAGTCAGTTCCAAGCCTATGTGTTCTATGTATGTGAGAGAAAGAAAAGAAATTTGTGAAGTACGGGGCTGTGCACACCCCAGGCTGTGGCTAAGCCATGTCTCAGATGTATCCTTTCTTCCAGGAGTGCTCGTTGTGCAAGGTTCGCAGGGGAGCTTCTGTAAGGTTTGGAAGGTAGGAGACGAGATACTGGCAGAAGTAAAGCTGTAAGTACCGGGCGTGAGTCGTGCTTCGGTAGCTCAGATGGTAGAACACTTGCCCGCGAAAGGCAAAGCTCCCGAGCTCGAGTCTCGGTCGGGCACACAGTTTTAATCTGCCAGGAAGTTTCACCTTAAAAGTTGTTGGTGCATGTGTTTGTCTTAAAAATTGTTTTAATACCGTGTGTTATTATCAGCCCCCTTTTAGACTGAAAATTTTACAGGGTTATAGAATTTTATTTGTATGATTGCCTGTACGAACAGTGTCGATTGCGCTGGTGGCTTTCACGCCAGTTTGTGAAATGTGGCAGCTTTACGCTGCGGTTTAATGATTTGTAATTGAAAGGCATCATTTAATTCCCCTTTGGGGCTCGCCTTGTATTTTTCCTGTTTTGTACTACTTGAAGACTGTAAATCATGATGTTGGGGCACGATTACTGATCGGTAGCCTTGCAGCTGCTTGTATTTTATACTCAGCAACTGAGGTTAAACTTTTGAAATTTTGCTGGCCATGTTGTTGTGCGATTGTTTGCATTTTAAATTTATATTTTATTCAAGTTTACCTTTTAGAAGTATATGCATGTATTGTTGTCCCTAGGGTTTAAGCTGGATAGTATCAATTAATTTATTTAAGGTTGCTAAGTTTTAGGGAATTGCTTCGTTGTATGATGGTTCTTAATGCTTAATGAGGATTCCAATTGTACTGTGGCCCTTAAGACTCGATTACTGATAAATTTGTTGATTTGCCTTCTATATTTGGGAACTTGCCTAACCTTAAACATCGGCCAGCCCTTCAGGCTGAGCTCTTTATTAAGTACCTTGATGAACTGGCCCTTCAGGCCCCCCTTTCGGAAGCTCTACAGCCCTTATGGCTTTGAAGTCCGGTTTTAATACTTAACCTCTCTTGTTAGTGTATGGCCGGCTTACTGATAAATTTCTGGCCA
Source organism: Schistocerca americana (assembly GCF_021461395.2). NCBI lineage: Eukaryota > Metazoa > Arthropoda > Insecta > Orthoptera > Acrididae > Schistocerca > Schistocerca americana. The sequence continues at coordinate 719,630,534 of NC_060121.1, read as the reverse complement.
TTACTTACTTATTGCAGAATTAGTTTGACTTATTTCATTTATTACCTTGCCCTTAAGGCCGAGTTGTTAATAAGTACTGGCTATTTTCCAGTTGATATTTTTAAGATTTTCTTATCTTGTTAATTTGGCCCTTTAGGCTTTCTTTGTGATTGCAGCCCTTAAGGCATACGCAGTACTATGTTGCGTGGTACAATGTTAAATTGTTGATGGATTAGTTTTTTAAGGATTGATTCTCCCTATATTCATCGTCCTGACAGATTGTGTATTGTATTTTAGCAAGTTTTAATACATGCATTAGAAGTAAGGTGTTGTATTACTTGGCCCTGCTTCCTCGCCCGATCCTAGTGGTTCCTTACTTCCTTGATTGTTAGAATTTTTGTCCGTTAGCCACTATTATCGGTTCCACCTTGGGACTACCAAACGTATTTCTCACCTTCTACATGATAATTTCACATAGGCAATCTTAACCGCTATAATTTTGTAAGTTCGCTGGTCGAAGATGTTATATAACATTTTTGTGTTCATTTTTTTGAAATAACACCTTACGTGTATAACACACCTATCTGCAAACAGAATACCGACTAAATGGAACCGTAAGAAACTTGCGTTAGCAAACCTTGGGTAAATATAGTATCAGGTTCAGCATACTGCGTCATTTATGTGTCTCGAATTGCAATGGTTTCGGAAAAAAGAAACATATAACAGCATTGTGGTGGCGATATTGGCGAGCAGTATACAGAAGAAAGTTATCCATTGGCGCGTTTGCTTTCGGCGTATGGAAATTCGATGCTGCGTGCGCACTTTGCATCCCATCTAGGTTTGAATTCGGGGTTGTTACCGAGATTTGAATTTGAGATCATCCCGCAGGCCGGCCCCTGCCTTGATTGCGCTGCTTTTGCCCGCCAGAGGTATTTACCTGCTAGTGAGGCGCGGGCGTTATACAGTATTAATTCGCCTTCGCCTGATATCCACAGTTCCAGTTCCAGCTCCAGCCATTGAGCGCCGTGAATAAGGGACGGCCGCCAGAGGCGCGAAGCCACCGCGTACATTCAGTCGCTGTATGGACAGGACGCCGAATGAATGGGTAATGAGATGCGCTTGGCAGCGCTTACCTCCGCTAAAGTCACTGGCTGAGTCAGCCTCCGAGGAAGTCCCTGCTTTCACGTCGGACTTAGGAGACTCCGCGCTATAATAGGATACGCAGCGGGAGGCGACACGCTAGGACTCGAAGACGCCTGCGATTCTCAAGACATACGAACCAGCGATAGTGTGCACTCAGTTATCGACTTGCTAAATAGCGTCAAATCTCTTTATGAAAATAACACGAGAAACTATTTGGCTGCTTGTTGCACCTTGGAATATCAACTCTACTGGAAAGCTTTCTTTTTTTTAAGTTTTAATAAGCAAGCATATTATATAAAGTAGATCACCTTACCAGAGACGAGAGTGAATGCTTAGGACTCACTGACAAAGTAACTGTACAGACATTATTTGTACTGATTTTACATTACAGAAGATAATAATAACCTCAATTCTCGATAACTGGTTTCTGTAATCAATGTTACAATCTTCGGATCAGAAAATCACTTATACGCTATGACTACAAACAATACAATTGTAATATACAGTATGAGGTACAACATAAAACAAAAAACCAGAAATACAACGTACCTTGACAGACAGGTTATTGCATGCTTCGTAAAATAGCAGTAAAAATATTCTCTCTCTTTAATTGGCTGATACGTAACAGAATAGAAGACCTGCCAATTCATAAGAAAGAGTACTTTTATTGCAACTTTTCGAAATATGCAATGCCCTGTATGTCGAGTTATGTTGTACTTCTGTTTTTTTCTTTTATATGGTGCTTGGCACTCTACATTACAACTATTTAGTATAAACTCACACTGTATAAATACACTCCAGGTCTGAAGATGGAAATATCGATTACCGAGACGGGTTATCGAGAATAAAGGGTACTATTAGCGATCTTGGCAAAGAAGTTTATCCTCTCTAACGTGTTATCACAGACCTTTCTTCGCGGCTCAAAATGAGTTGAAAGGAGTATACTGGGGCACACTTGTATATGGCGCCAGAATAAGATAAGATTATTAATAAATGAAAATGAAACTAAGATACTATAAACGAAGAATGTCTGTCAAACGATCGATAATGTATATCGCTGACTGTGCCCAACCACAGAGCCAAAAATACTATACTGCCAGTGTTGGAGAAAGAGAGTACTTGGCGCACAGTTGTAGGTAGCTGTCTGTGAGGGAAAGACAGTGGAGTAGGCAGTTTCTGTGGTGTGCTGTGTGATGCCACCAAGAGTTAGTTTAATGTAGGTATGTCAATATTGTTGAACATGGCAGAAGAAGTCTTCAGGCAAATAAGGTAAAGATTTAAGTAATTATGATTTAAATTTTTGCCAGCGCTTTAGTATAGTTGAGTTGGCTGATAATTTTTAATTGTTGAGTAACCCCAGAATGCACGTAAACTGTTTCGAGAAAAAGACTAGTTAAATATTTCATTTGAGTAGTGCTTTTAGTATTTGTTAACAGAGCTATGTGTAATTTGATGATTTGCATTTATGTTCGAGTAATGAGTTAGACGATACTTGCTGTTAAAATCTCATTGTTTGTGAATCAACTGTAATTTAACTTCATGTGTCAGATGCTTCTCAAGAGACTAACTTAACTTGCAATATAATTTGCTGAGAAAACTCAGTGTTAGTAATTCACCATAGTCAATACCGCCTTCCAGTCCATGTCACATACTTTTTAAAGAAGTTGAATTTTCTTAAATGTTCTCGGCTATCAGCCAAAAGAATTTCCTGTGCATTTCAAGTATTATGTCTAACACAGCACACCGCGGAGCCTGTAGCTAGCATTTACAATTTTTTATGAGAGACCATAATATATCATGTTACTCTGTTGCTGCTCTAGAGGTGAGACAGTTTAATTTGACTGTTATGTGCACAGGGGCCAAACTTATTAGTTTTTAACATGGCTAGAGGATTCAGTACCTATGGGGTAAATGTATTTTGCAATGGCCGTATTTCTTTATTGGTATTGGGAGCTGTATTGCCCAATCGATTCGAAAAGTTAAGCTAACAATAATACAGAGAAAGCACACCACTTACACTTACAAAACGCAACACGACAATTCGAGTTCTGTGTCCATTCTACAGTTAAGACTTCATACAACATAACATTAAAAGATGTAATTCTATTAAAGAACTTTACAGTGATTTCATTGAATTTAATATTAAAGCTTTTATTATTTCATACATATTAAAGAGCTTTGCAGGGTAACTTAGAGAAGGAAACCTACTGGTTTTGTTTTCCCCTCTTTTGGCCTACTAGGGACATTTGGCAATTCCAGTTACGTTTCATTTGCTCTTCACTTTTCTAGCAATAATATTTCATCTTTGCACCATACCTCTCTTTATTCCTTCACATCTCTTTATAACAGTTTTCATACTCCTTCTGCCTTGGTATCCTAAAGTTAACCCTTCTGAAAATACCGCTTTCTGTAGTTTCTTCCACATTTATGACGTGTATTTCAATTTCTTCTTTTTCGGGTCCAACTTCCTGAACTTTTGCCCACATACACACACATGAAGAATTTGTCAGCCACTGTCAGTTATCCAGTGTAAATACAAAACAAATTCAATCTTCTTTTGCCTATTTTCTGTATAATTTCATACATTCTGTCATTCATTCTATTAACAGTTTGTTTTTCGTAGCGCCTAAGCTTTAAATGGTGTTACCCCTCTCTAATATTTTTCTAGTGTGTCTATCTTATTCAGGTCCCAACGCCTTAATTTCCTACCTTTTACCAATTACTTCAGTTTCAATCTACTCTTCAGAACCAAAATTTGTGATCAGAGTCCACATCTGCCCCTTGAAATGTCTTACAATCTATAATCTAGTTCCTAATACCTGTCTAACCATTATATATTCAGTCTGAAACCTTCCGTTGTTTGTAGGTTTCTTCCACATATACAGTCTTCTTTTACGGTTCTTAAAACAAGTGTTAGCTGCGATTGAATTATGTTCTGTGCTAAATTCTACCAGGCCGCTTCCTCTTTCATTCCTTTCACACAGTCCATATTCACCAACTATTCTTCCTTCACTTCCTTTTCCTATCATCGAATTCAAGTCCTCCAACAAAATAAAATTTTTATCTCCTTTAACTACTTGGATAATTCCTTTTATCTCATCATACATTTCTTCAATTTCTCCATCAACTGCTGAGGTAATTGTGATGTGAACTTGGAGTGACGTGATAGGCGTTGTCGGTATAAATGTTAAAAAGCGTAGATGAAAATACACGTACTTGTCATACTCGCTGATTATAAATAGTATGTTCCCAAGTTTAATTAGATAATATGTCTCTGAAGGTACCATTACATAAATTTTGTACACATTATTAAGCACCAGTTTCTAATAAACGCAATCCCAAAGCAGTTGTGTTACGCCACTGTGAATACTCCTTAAACCTTACGTTAAAATAACGGGTGGTGTGGTTGATATAATATTTATCACACAGTTACTACAATCAATCCTGTGTACTCCAGAGCCATCAAATTTCAAGTTTGTCATACGTCCTTTTCAAGTTTATGTTTACTCGCAGTTTTAGGATGTTGTTAACTTGAAAGCTACATCTAACATAATATTTCCTGAAACAGTTCTCTATTGGCTGGGACACTGTGCCGTGAAATTCCATTGGAATGTTTTTCATCCGTTCTTTATTGGTTCTATTTTCTGTGTGAGTGAGCACCTGCCTGTCGTTTATTATACGAGTAAATTTCTTTAGCCTATTGTAATGGCGCATATGTAATTAACAGAAAACCGTTAGCTACGGATTTGATTTAAAAAGCTTCTTTACGCAATTCGCTTTCTGAGTAAGGTAGAGAAATGAAGAAGGCATTTTGTTTCACGGAGGATTGCTTAAACTGCCACTGATGATACTGCCTGTACACGCAGGTTTTCTGAGAATCAAAAATTCATGTTCGTTGTTTTCTTAATAGTGAGGTCAAGGTAGTTAATGTTGTGCCCTTATTCAACTTCCTTAGCAAAAGTTATTTTCGGGTGCACGCTGGCTTTTGCTTGGACGAAAATGCTAATCTCACTGTTAACTTTATCAGTTATAAAATGTCGGATACATACCGTTTATAATCGTTTTTGATTTTAACTGTGGAAGCTTGGTAAAAAATTTACATTCTAAATCGTTCACAAAATTATCCGCTGAAGTACCAGACAGTCTGTTACCCTCGCCAAGCCCATGTTTTCGATAATTTATTTTGTCACTGAGAAGTAGAGAAAGTGTAAGCCAAAACTAGATCTATAAGTTCAATTACTTCTGTACACTCTGAAGTACTGATCTTTTTATGGAGCAGGAGATTACGTCCAATAATTACATTAGTTGCTTTGATCGGGACATTACTTTAGAGGTTTTTTTACGTCTTAGGACGCTAATGTCGCTTTATTTGATATACGTGATGTGTTGGTAAATGTGCCAACACCTTGTAGATAGAAGCGGCCGAAATGCACCCTATCTAACGCAGACGGGCGTGAATTCTGGAACAGGATAAGTAGTGAATTCTAATAAGAAAAGTATGCAGCTCCTCGAATACTTATCTTTACTCCATCCTTGTGGTACATCGCTCTTGATAATACAAATAAGACTATCTTCAGATACGGTTAATGGCGCCTTTCTGGGTCGTAGCCATGGACTTAGCTGAAGGCTATTCTAACTGTCTCTCGGCAAATGAGAGAAAGGCTTCGTCAGTGTAGTCGCTAGCAAAGTCGTCGTACAACTGGGGCGAGTGCTAGCCCGTCTCTCGAGACCTGCCAGGTGGTGGCGCTCGGTCTGCGATCACACAGTGGCGACACGCGGGTCCGACATGTAGTAATGGACCGCGGCCGATTTAAGCTACCACCTAGCAAGTGTGGTGTCTGGCGGTGACACCACAATATGTGTATCCATTATTGCATTTGGAAGCTCGGAATTGATTTTAACCCTAGAATAAGTTCGAACATGTAAACTCACGTAAGTTCATGTTTTAGATACTTTTAGTTTATAGCATAGTGGTAACATATTGTTCACACTCGGAGTCGGATTTCCTTCTCTGTGAATCTTAACTTGAGATCTAAGCTGGTAAGTTTAGCATTCATCATTTTCGGCGATATCTTTTCATTATAAATTAGGAGCCGTCTCTCTTTCGCAAAGCAAAGCAGTCTGAGATTTCTCAGTTGGATCTTGGTAAATTTCTATTTTGCCGCTTTCTGAGAAGAATTCTTCCGCCTTCCTAATGTAGTCATTTTTCATATAATAACTGCAGTATTTTCCTTATATGCTTCTCTTCCTCTTTGTACTGAGATTTCTTAAAGTACGACTCTCGTAATTCACCACTTTACAAGACCTATTTTGAATTGATAAAGCTTTATTGACCTTAATGGCTGTGTCCGCAATTTCTGGTTTCGTCATCCTAGCTGCTTCGTATATTTTAGTCTCAACTATTTCTCGCTTAACATTTCTTTACTAACATTGGAGTGGCATTATGCTGTACACTTTTATTGAGCAAAATATCTTCATCATCACTCAATACAAAATTTGTTAAGTCAGCTACCTTGTCACTGAAGCATAGTAGCCCAATGCCAGCCTTACCATCTACAACATTCCAATTCTGGGGTTTGGTCAGTTTAGCCACCTACTGTTGTGCCTCTTTTCTATTTTCTCAGCATTATTCCTAGCCCTATTAGAAATCTCTTGCCTCAAACATTTAAACTAATTACAAGAAAGTTCGTTACTTAGTTGCAAATGTAACTCGAAACCTTCTTTCCATAAGAGGTCTTATATGATACACGCTGCTTAATTCCCGTTTTCGAATAGTTCGGCGTGACACCAGCTGCAAGACACTGCTTATTGACCTCAATATGAATTATTTATTTTCATCCATTTGGCTTTTTCGCTATTTGTTTCATAATTTTTTGTTCTGGGAACTCCGTAAGCTTGTTCTTATGTATGTGATTATATTTTTCTTCTAAAATTCGCCACGAGAGCTCATCAGAATTACTGTCACAGAACTATTTCCTTTTGAACAGTTTAAATTTGGTCGTGTTTTAATTTATTTCATTTTATTACTGTAATGACTTACACACCTGGTAAGCCTACTACAGACTTTACTTACTGTATTCATCTTTTTATTCCAAGAAGACTGCAGACTAGGTTATGGCTACAGTAGCGACACCTGGCGAGCTTGCAACACAACCATTTTGTGGCTACTGCACTGTATTTTGTTTTGAACAGTAGCGCTGCGAACGGGATGACTAGTATGTAACATATTTTACATACGTGCGACGATACTGAGCTAATTTTGTCGTTGTCTTTGGACGATGCCACTACTGCTTTCTTACATTAGGGAATGTTTTCATAAGAGTTACGCCTCGTCATTCTGAAAGAGCATAATTTTCATATGTACTTCAGTTATACTTTTCATTAAGGCCTATTTTATTGTTTTAAGCTGTAGATAATCCGCTAGTTGTATTTGTGGTTTCCCCATGCTTTGCTGCAGATGTAGAGACGGTCGTTGCTGACCAAAACCGGTACGCTGACAACGTAGCCACTTCGTGATTAGAGACGGAAATGAAGAAATTTATTCTTCAGTTATTTTGTTATTTTTTCCTGTTGAACATCTTGTTTCCACAAAGAGTCTTTCTGGGTTTTCAAGAGTTTGCGCTGTTGTGTGATGTACCTAGAATAATTAATTTTTACTCCATATTGGGAAGTCCAACACAGTCCATTCACCAGAATCATAACTCATAATCTGGTGCAAATTTTCATTTTGCCAATACCTCTCTCTTATCTTCTCCTGCCGAGCTTCTTCTCGTATATATACTCTTCTGGTAGGCTATTCAGCTGAGCTATACCTCCCAAATATTTCTAGAACTGTTTAAGATATCGTAAATTTGCTTTCAACCTGATGGACTGTGAGGAAGTCTTTGCTATACGCTATATAGTCTTTATTCTTATTTATGTATTCTATTTGATGTGATATCAGTAGTGTGTTGCATCTCCACGACACTGGTCTAAACAAGGACCGCAGAGGAAATGTTGATTTCAATCTTTTTCTGCCCTTCACGTATGTCGAGTGCTCTTCAGTTTGAAAGACAAAATGTCTTTCACTAACGAAGGGCATATAGATATGCTGCTTCTTTACAGAGAATCCGGATTGAATGCGAAGAAAATCAGTTCTACAGAGAAAGGTACAGACGACTTCCAGCATCAATGAGAAATCAGCGACTACGCTGAAATAATTGGAAAGCACGTGGGGTACTGTGAAGAGGCTAAGGAACAGGCGTTAACAAACGGAGTGAATGAAATAGGTATTTCGGTAGCTGTTGCTAATAATTCACACTTAAGCACCTGAGAATCTGCGAGCGCCTCTGTAATAAGTCAGCATGCTCCCTTGTTGCTTTGAAACAGCTATCGTCTATATAGTGAGTCACTTCACTTGCAGATTGACTAGTGACATTGCAGAAGGCACATGGAACTCTTTCCTTTGGTTCTTCAAATGGCTCTGAGCACTACGGGACTTAACTTCTGAGGTCATCAGTCCCCTAGAACGTAGAACTACTTAAACCTAACTAACCTAAGGACATCACACACATCCATGCCCGAGGCAGGATTCGAACCTGCGACCGTAGCAGTCGCGCGCCTTTGGTTCTGATGCAACGTCAAGATTATAGACTCTTTCTTCAAAGGAACGTCTTTATCGATGAAGCCACTTTACTAATTATGGATGACTTAGTGTTAGAAATAAACATGTTAAGGTCAATGAGAATGAGCACAGGTTGAATATTTGTGGCGGTGGGATCTTAAAGTTTGGTACGGGATTATTGGGGACTATGTGACATATCCTTAAATCAGTGAAGAAGTATAGCCGGGTGATTTATTACTTAAATTGCACCGGCTCTCAAACAGGAAAAAGCACTTGGAAGACGTTGATGCATGTGCCAGAAGCACCATTGTTTCACAGAAAAACGTAGGGAAATGCTCGTTCAGTTCTTTCTAGGTCGCTGGATACGACGTGGAGACTTTATCAGATGACCTACACTTTCGCCATACTTTCGCCACTGGACGTTTTTCTCTGCGATAAATTCGAAGTCGATGCTCAAGTCAAGATGCCCTAAGACGAGTTTAAGTATCACAATGTTGCAGATGTTTTCGTACCAGAGTGCAGTTTTGGCGGCTTGAGGTTTATGGCAGGACCACACGGAAGCTCGCGAAAGGGCGGTCGACATCATAAGTGTAGCAAAACATGTTCTGGCCATAATCGCTGCTGTCAGCGTAATTTTTTCAGTGTGAGCAAGAGTCACATTGCAGATGATGTAGTTTTGCGTATTATATTCAAGGTCACACCTGGGATTTGAGGAAAGTGGACTGAACTGGAGGGAAGATCAGCTAGTCGCGAAACATCGACGTCATTATGCTCTTCACAAACCGTCAGAAGCACCCACATCTTCCTTTCTCAGCCAAAACGAATCATTCGAGGCCTGAACTCTATAGAGGGAGGACCAACATGTCAACCTACATCCTTTAGTTGTCGGAAAAGTTTTGTTTGGGTGTCTGTTTGTAAATAGTAATAAATAGTATAAAATAACGGATTGGTTAAAGATAGATACAGAGGGAAATAGTGAAGTTCTGTGGCAGGAGGAACAAGACTTCTGGTCAGGTGATTACAGGGTTATAAACACAAAACCAAATAGGGGTAATGCAGGAGCAGGTTTAATAATCAATAGGAAAATAGGAATGCGGGTAAGCTACTACAAACAGCACAGTGAACGCATTATTGTGGCCAAGATACATACGAAGTCCACGCCTACCACAGTAGTACAAGTTTATATGCCAACTAGATCCGCAGATGACGAAGAGACTGATGAAATGTATGATGAGATAAAAGAAATTTTTCGGATAGTCAAGGGAGACGAAAATTTGATAGTCATGGGTGACTGTAACTCGATAGTAGGAAAAGGGAGAGAAGGAACGTAGTAGGCGAGTATGGAATGGGATTAAGGAATGAAAGAGGAAGCCACGAGGTAGAATTGTGCACAAAGAATAACTTAATCATAGCTAACACTTGGTTCAAGAATCACAAAAGAGGGTTGTATACATGGAAGAAGCCTAGTGATACTGGAAGGTCTCAGATAGATTATATACAAAAGAAGGCAGATATTCAGGAACCAGGTTTTAAACTGTAAGACATTTCCGGGGGGCCCATGTAGACTCTGACCACAATCTATTGGTTATGAACTGTAGATTAAAACTGAAGAAACTGCAAAAAGGTGGGAATTTGAGGAGATGGGACTTGGATAAACTGAAAGAATCAGAGGTTGTAGAGAGCTTCAGGGAGAGCATTAAAGAACGATTGAATAGTATGGGGGAAAGAAATACAGTAGAAGAAGAATGGGTAGCTTTGAGAGATGAAATAGTGAAGGTAGCAGAGGATCAAGTGGGTAAAAAGACGAGGGCTAATAGAAATTCTTGGGTAACAAAAGAGATATTGAATTAATTGATGAAAGGAGAAAATATAAAAATGCAGTAAATGAAGCAGGCAAAAAGGAATACAAACGTATCAAATATGAGATCGACAGGAAGTGCAAAATGGCTAAGCAGGGATGGCAAGAGAACAAATGTAAGGATGGAGAGGCGCATATCACTAGGGGTAAGATAGATACTACCTACAGGAAATTTAAAGAGACCTTTGGAGAAAAGAGAACGACTTGCATTAATATCAAGAGCTCAGATGGAAACCCAGTTCTAAGCAAAGAAGGGAAAGCAGAAAGGTGGAAGGAGTATATAGAGGGTCTATACATGGGCGATGCTCTTGAGGACAATAACATAGAACTGGATGAGAATGTAGATGTAGATAAAATAGGAGATATGTTACTGCGTGAAGAGTTTGACAGAGCACTGAGAGACCTGAGTCCAAACAAGGCCCCGAGAGTAGACAACATTCCATTAGAACTATTGACAGCCTTGTGAGAGCCAGGCATAACAAAACTCTACCATCTAGTGAACAAGATGAATGAGACAGGCGAAGTACCCTCAGACTTCAAGAAGAATATAATAATTCCAATCCCAAAGGAAGCTGGTGTCGACAGATGTGAAACTTACCGAACAACAGTTTAATGAGTCATGGCTGCAAAATACTAACACGATTTCTTTATGGACGAATGGGAAAACTAGTAGAAGCCGACCTCGGGGAAGATCAGTTTGGATTCCGTAGAAATGTTGGAACACATGGGGCAGTACTGACCGTACCTTAGAAAATAGATTAAGGAAAAGCAAACCTACGTTCCTAGCATTTTAGACTTGGAGAAAGCTTTTGACAATGTTGACTGGAAAGCTGTCTTTCATATTCTGAAGGTGGCAGGGGTAAAATAGAGGGAGCGAAAAAGGAGCGAAAGGCTATTTACAATTTGTACAGAAACCAGATGGCAGTCATAAGAGTCGAGGGGCATGAAAGGGAAGCAGTGGTTGAGAAGGGAGTGAGACAGGTTTGTAGCCTATCCCCGATGTTATTCAATCTGTATATTGAGCAAGCAGTAAGGGAAACAAAAGAAAAATTCGGAGTAGGAATTAAAATCCATGGAGAAGAAATAAAAACTTTGAGGTTCGCCGATGACATTGTAATTCTGTCAGAGACAGTAAAGGACCTAGAAGAGTAGCTGAACGGAATCGACAGTGTCTTGAAAGGAGGACATAAGATGAACATCAACAGAAGCAAAACGAGGGTAATGGAATGTAGTCGAATTAAATCGCGTGATGCTGCTGGAATCAGATTAGGAAATGAGAGGCTTAAAGGAGTAGAGGAGTTTGGCTATTTGGGGAGCAAAATAACTGATGGTCGAAATAAAGATCATATAAAACGTAGACTTGCAATAGCAAGGAAAGCGTTTCTGAAGAAGAGAAATTTGTTAACATCGAGTATCGATTTAAGCGCCAGGATTCTTTTCTGAAAGTATTTGTGTGGAGTGTAGCTTTGTATGGAAGTGAAACATGGACGATAAATAGTTTGGACAAGAAGAGAATAGAAGCTTTCGAAATGTGGTGCTACAGAAGAATGCTGATGATTAGATGGATAGATCACATAACTAATGAGGAAATATTGAATATGGAGTTTGTGGCCCAACTTGACTAGAAGAAGGGATTGGTTGGTAGGGCATAGTCTGAGGCATCAAGGGATCACCGATTTAGTATTGGAGGGCGCCGTGGAGGGTAAAAATCGTGGAGGGAGACCAAGAGATGAATACACTAAACAAATTCAGAAGGATGTAGATTGCAGTAGGTACTGGGAGTTGTAGAAGCTTGCACAGGATAGAGTAGCATGGGGAGCTGCATGAAACCAGTCTACAACAACAATAAACTCTGTCAGCGTTCTTTTTCTCTATAGAGCAAGCAAATATGTCAAGCCGCCATAGTGAGAGAATAATAGCATGTTTGTTATACAGACTTTATTTGTTATTAGTAATAACATTTGATGTCTAGATCAGCTCCTCATTCATTGCAACATAACCAGCAGATGAGGGCAACGAACTGAGATAATTCGAGGTATCCGCTTGGTAGCGAAAGGACCATAATGAATTTGGTCAGCTCGCGTACCTGATGTGTACATGCATCCATTCTTGTATAAAATATGCGTGCGATGCAGACAGGCATTTTTAATGGCTTCGATTGTCTCCCCTTTTTGAAGTATGTATCCTCTCATACAAGAAACAGCTGTCAATACAGAGAGCTGCACAACCAATGATACGAATAATAGTCACGTTTTTGGTATTATTATTATTATTATTATTATTATTATTATTAATGTATTCGTTTATATTTATATCTGTTGTTGTATTTTCTCCAGAAGTGCAACACTCTCGTACAAGCTGGTGTCGTCTGTACTGTCACAACAGTGTGTTAGCACTAGAGTGCAGTATTCCTTGTGAGAGTGGAAACACCTGTGCATCATGAAGGACTACACAGGGAATAGAAGGAGAACAACAACAAAATGTAGAAGAAAGAGGAAGATGAAAACAGCGGACCCATCCAATACACCTACTACAGCCCTATGTTTGAGAGGAAGGTTTCAGTAGTGGATTTGTACATTCATCTGTTGTGGATGTGGATAATGTATACTGTACATGAGACAGACTGAGCTGCTGGAGTCTGTATGTCTGAGCTGTATACTTTGTAGAGTATTTGCACAAATATGTGTAAATATAAAGCTGTTAGAACAATGTAAATGCCTTTATTCATTGAATGCCAAAGAATGTAAGTGTTGACCTCTAACTATAAAAATCAGTAGAATGGGTATTTATGGATTATATATCTATGTATCTCGTGGCTCCTGCAGACCTGAATACGAATGAAACCAAAATTAAGGCGTAAGTTGCAGAATTGAAATGACTGTAATTATTGATACATACACACATCTAAAGTGAAGAAGAAGAATCCAACAAAATTATTTTTCCTTCAATCCTATCACTCAAATGTTTCTTGGTCTGAACGCTGTAGTGAGAAGAGCGTCAACAGCAGAGTTATGCGACGGTAAAATATGCTATGACAGTATAAATTAATGACGTCCTGGCATGCTCTGTGACAAACAAATGAAAGTAAGATGGTTACGTATGTGCTGTGGGTCTAGGAGCTCAGCTCATTTCCGAGATGCTACACACACACACACACACACACACACACACACACACACATCGCCAGTCTGCCTGGCTGCCCAGATACGATTATGAAAGTTGCAAAAGGTCTCTATAAGTGACTAATGACCGTTGTATTCAAGTTCCTCTAGGTGACTACAGCGATCTTGTATTCACGCACTGCAGCAATGTAGATATTTGACAACCTGCTTCTGTTTTTCACTGATTTGAAGACTGCATTAATTATATATGGTCAAAATATTCAGACCGTACTATGATGTCTTTCTACTGCTATGTTTAAAAGACGAGTATGCCAGACAGTACTCTTAGATAGAATAGAAAAATTAAGTAGACATGAAAGCACATTAACTTCCCACAACATAATATTTAAACAAAAAACTCTTGCTACACATCAAACGTACATTACCCCTGTTAAAATGAGTGTGTTGTCCTATTAACGGGATTGCTTTAATTTAATGATCTGACGACGATCTACGTAGCCATGATCAATGCTCATTATTCCAAAACACGTAAGTAAATGTATGAGACACTTGACTTGTTAAGAGATTCGGCAATGCACAATTTAACAACGAAACGTATGTCAAGTCTACAGTGTTACTATTACATCACTATACTAACGTTCTAGTATAGTAGACGATGGTAAATCTGTATGTCCACCCACTATTAAAAGGATACTTGGACCTATTTGTTTTCCCACAGCAGTCCAGAGACGCAATATGAAGCTTGACACCACACACACTGCAGTATTTTAAGTTTCAGAATGAGGAAGTGTAGCTGGCGTACATTACAGCACAGTGATAGGTCATCTGATATTCACAACAACCATGCCCTAACATCAGCACTGCTCGTCACACATCTACAGTGGCCTATGTCACTTATTAAGGTGATTGTATTCTAACGTACAATATAAATACGTGTGGGAGCAAAAGATCGAAAAGCGCCTAATATAGTGGCATGTATGTATGTGTCCCGCACAACGAATGATATTGATTGTATGATATCATCGTAAATGTATTTACATATATTGTACCAGAAAACATTTATGACATATAGCAACGCGCATATTGAGGAGTCCATCTAGCATACTCTGCAAAATGGTGACAAATATTAAGGTAAGATGCTTTTATGTTAAAATGTGGGTGTGTTTGGATGAATTACTTGTATGGCAGAAGACTCCAACACATTCAATACAAAGCGTGACATTGCTTCTGAATACCCACATTTCCATTCTAAATCAATACAATGTCGTGGTATATGCCATAGATTTCGAGTCCTATAGGCGAATTATGTGTGACAGCATAATATTTCCCCCTTCCCACATCACCAGTCATGTAACAGCAAGATTTCCCGGCGTTATTACATGTACTGACTCTCATAGGTGGAAATGATGTCGTGAGCATATCATTAACTAGTAGTACAAACATTGTAGTTTGTAAAGATTGAGATGGTTGGTCATTAGTTATTAAGCAACACTGAAAAACTGAGTAAAACCAGTAATGTTGATAACTCCATATGTTTCCATTGCATTGGAAGGTAGGTGTGTTGAGATGAGACACAGAATCCGTGGAGTGAACCTGCTGTGTAGTTTTCCAAGTGTTTGCTTATGGTTATTGCAATTTGTAAAGATTTTTGGATAGTATTTGACAGAAAAAGATGCAATAATTACTGAAAAGGATGCAGCTTTTATTAAACATCCATCATATATTCTGAAAGCAGCATCAGAGCACCGCGTGTCTAGGAGAGCTTCTGACAGCATTCGCTTGTCTAAGATGTGCTAGTCAGAAGAAATAGAACTGCTACTCCTCCCATGTGGACATGGTGTAGCTTACGATAAATGCGAACATCCCCTTCTCTCGTGTGCTGTTTGCCAGTGCCCTGTATTAGCTAATGAGGGAAACACTGATTTTGTAGGAGATAATAGCTTTTATTATATAATTTTCATGCACTGTTGATACACACCGTGGAAAGTAATGAACCATTGTTAAATGTATTCTTTTTTCCCTAGATTAGACACTTGCGTCCGGTCTTAATATGACAGTTACTTTAACGCTATGATCTTATCAGGTCCTTCGAGAAAACACTGATCTGCATTAAAGAATCATGCCGAAATGCAGAATTGGCAGTGACGTCGCTTGCCAATGTCTTCCAGGGGATTAGGAGACAATATTCTATCATCAGCAGACTACTTTTCTCAAGACCTGTGCTACAGAGCTCCATACCGTTTGGTTACGAATGTTTTACGATGTGGGGAGATGCACTACAGAGGCTGTCATTTGGTGGTCTAAACAATAATGTAGACTCCACCAAAGGTGACAAGTGTTGCACGTAAGCGCTGTATTAAAAGTGCAGAGCTTCCGTAACATCCAGGAGTTATATTATGCGTCTAGGTGAGAAACCTGTGATTACGTAGGTATTTATTTGTATTTGTGCCTGAGACTTCATAGGTGTGAGATTTATTTTCGATTTATAAAATTTCTTTGTATACAACGTGTGAAACAGTATGATTGTGCATGAAAGAAGAGACTGTTTGCTTCTCTAACACAGGAGAGAGCAACTGACTCTAAGGTTTAGACTCGCAAAGAGCACCAACTGGTTTTGTGCTTTGTTTATGATCAAGGAAATCATACACGTTTGGTGCGAAATGGTAGATTGTTTAGAATAAGTGGGATTTGGAATACAAAAACTCCAGGTCCCACCAAAATTTCAGTTCCCATGATGTTCTTTGGAGAGAAATAAAATTAAGCATATTTAAGTGAAGGATTCTGAGGAGCGCTATAATACATGACGCTCTCGGTCAGCGTTTCATTACACCTTCATTTTATTCCTGAGATCGAATAGTATTCAGTATTTTAGCAGTTATGATGTGTTCGGAAAGACTTGTACGTTTTCTATGCATTTTTATTCACAAGGAAACGAAATAGAAATGTAATGAGAAGGCACCGAAATCACAAAGCAGACGTAATAAACTGATTTTTCATAGAAGTCATGGCGTGAAATGTCAGAAGTCTGAAGGTGTATGGAATATTAGATAATCGGGAAAGGAAAATGCTAAGGCTCAGTCTAGATACAATGGGCGTAAGTGACTAAGTGAAAAGAAGGCAAGGACCTCTGGTCACGCGAGTATAGAGTAATTTCAATGGCAGAAGAAAATCGTACAACGAGAGTAGAATTAATTAAGAATAGAACGGTAGGCCTGACAGTTACTGCAAACAGTTCAGTGACAGGGTTATTCTCATCGGAAAGACGGCAGACCAGCAACGACAGCAATAGTTCTGGCATACATGCCGACTTCGGGAACAGAAGCTGAAGAGATAGTAAAAGTGTATGAGGATACGGAGTGGGTAATTCAGTACGTACAAGAAGATGAAAATCTAATAGTCATGGGGGATTGGAAGGCTGTTGCACGGGAAGGAGTAGAAGAAAGAGTCACAGGACAATATAGGTTTGGCAGTAGAAATGAGAGAGGAGGAAGTGGGATTCATTTCTGCAATAAAATTCACAAGAGGAAGAGGTATACTGGCAAACGCCGGGAAATACAGTAATATTCCAGTTACGTAACCCGATATTGGATTGTAAGGCCCACCCAGAGGCAGATATAGACTTCGATGACAATTTGATAACGATGAAGACTAGGCCAAAGTTTAAGAGACTACTCAGGAAGAATCAATGCGCAAAAATGTGGGACACAGAGGTGCTAAGGAATGAAGAGCTACGCTTGCAGTTCTCTGAGGCTATAGAGACTGCGATAATAAATAGCTCAATAGGCAGTAAGTTGAACAGGAATAGACGTTTCCGATAAGGCCAATCGCAAAAGTTGATGAGAAAGACGAAGCTACGAGGAAGGTAACTGTGAAGCAAGCATGCGTAACAGGAAAAATGCTAAAGTTGATCGACGAAAGAAGGAAGTACAAAAGTCTTTGGGGAAATTCAGAAATACAGAAATATAAGTCACTTAGAAATGAAATAATAAGACAGGGTAAGCAATTTAAAGCGTAATGGCTACATGTAAAACGTAAATACTTCGATAAAGAAATCATTGTCGGAAGGACTGATCTAAGGCATAATTACCTCCGGTGCAATAAAAAGCAATAGTGATAACATTAAGAGTGCATCGGGAATCCCACTTTCAAATAACTTCCGGGAATTTAGTCAGGTAACACTTTCAGCGACCGCCGATGTTTCGGCGGGAGAACACCCCGCCATTTTCAAGGCAAACTGCAACGGACAGGCGGCGTACATGCAAATTTAATACCTCGGTTCTCGGACCCAAGCTGGAAAGATAACACACACACACTGAACACTAGTGCCACCAAAGATGGCCAAAGTCAGAGCTATCGATAGTGAGACTATGAATTCGCAGGTGAGGTAGCATTGAGTCTGTCCCTCTGTTTCTTGACAAGGGAGAGAGCCGGATTCCAAACAGAGTTTAAACAGAAACCTCCATCCCTGTTAACAAGGTTGCTCGCTAATTTAATCTCAACTGCCTCCCGAATCACACTGTCCCAATAGCTGGACGTGCATGCCAATATCTCGGTGTTATTATATAACATGGGGTGACCAGTATCCAAGCAATGTTCGGCAATAGCAGATCTATTTGGCTGCTGTAATCGTGTGTGCCGTTTATGCTCAGTACATCTGTCCTCCACGCTCCTGATAGTTTGACCAATATACGCCATGCCGTAGCTACAAGGGACACGATATACACCCGCCTTACGCAGTCCAAGATCATCCTTAATTAAGTACTCTAATTTTAGATGGAGGTCGGAAAACACTTTTCACATCGTATTTCCGTAAAATACGACCGATCTTATTGGACGTGTTTCCTGCGTAAGGCAAGAAGGCAGTAGACTTAGGTGTTGACTCAGAATTCTCATCAATCACCTGATGTACAGTTTGTCGTTAGCGCAACGCACGTTCAATCTGTCTATCACTGTAACCATTTTGACGAAATGTAACTTCAAGATGGGACAGCTCAGCTGGTAAAATCTCAGCGTCAGAAACGATATGTGCCCTGTGTACCAAGGTACGAAGTACCGCTTCACGCTGAGCCGAATGGTGACAACTATTAGCTTGTAAGTACAAGTCGGTGTGAGTACGTTTCCTGTAGACTGCATGTCCCAATGATCCATCATCCTTCCTCCTAACCAACACGTCGAGAAAGGGAAGGAACCATCCTTTTCCACCTCCATCGTAAAACGAATGTTCGGGTGGATCGAGTTCAGATGTTCTAGAAAGACATTCAGATTCTCCCTACCGTGAGGCCAAACAACGAGGGTATCGTCAACGTATCTATAGAAACAGGCGGGTTTTAAAGGCGCCGACTCCAATTCACGTTCCTCGAAGTCTTCCATAAACAAATTTGCGATCACAGGAGACAACGGACTACCCATCGCAACTCCATCTGTCTGCTAGTAATACTGGTCATTAAATAAAAAGTAAGTGGATGTCAACACATGCCTAAAGAGATTAGTTAAATCAGCACCAAACCTGGCTTCAATTAACCGCAACGAATCAGACAGAGGAACACGAGTGAAGAGAGAGACCACATCGAAACTCACTAAAATATCAGAGTCATTCAGCCTCAGTCCCTCCAAACGACGTAAAAAATCAGCTGAGTTCCTGATATGATGTTCACACCGTCCTACTTGTGGACTCAACAGAGAAGCAAGATGCTTGGATACACAATATGTCGGGGCGCCGATGTTGCTCACTATAGGACGGAAAGGAACCCCTTCCTTATGTAAATGTCCACTATAGGACCGGGTTTTAATTTTTTATTTATTACTACGGAACGGAATGTCCAGGTCCGATCCTGTGGAGGTGGGTTAAATTTATTGCTCACATGAATACAGTTTTCTGAAAGTGAGTAGTACTCGTATTCTCGTTGTTTAAGTATATTTCCACTGCTCTCGGGTAGTTCTAACATAGGCCTGTACTGCGTAAATGATAATGCAGTAACACCGTCAACGTTTCAGAGTTTAATATTGCTGTAATTTGTGCTCAGTTTTGACATGATTGATATAATTTATAATAAGACTGCATAACTTTCATGTCAGCAAGTAACGGGTATTTAAAAATTATCGTTACAATGAAACCTCCATCCTGTAACAATACATTTAACGTTGGGGAGAGTAACACAACATTCATTGGTGAACTATGCAATGATAGTGGTGTAGTTATTATAGATTGTGGAAACTCGAAGTCGGGAAAATTTTGTGTGTGTGCTGAACCAATGAATCAATGGTCTTCTTTGGATACTCTTCCGTATGTTGCTCCAATATACACTTGACGGCTAATAAGTCTGGAAGCTAGGGGTGGGTGATGGTTAGAAATCTACTGGAAATGTTCGAAGGCTTACGTATAACATAAACGCTTACAATTTATAAAGGGAATCGGTAAAAAAAAATCACTCATAAATGCAGTGCTAACCTGCTCATTAGATCCCATTCTGTTTATATGACCGGCGGTTGGAGTTTTAACGATTATTCAATGTCGATATGTAAGTCATAACAGCGGACCATCGCTGTCATTAACGTTCGACAGCATCATCCCACTAAAAAGTAAGAAACAAACTGCTGTCACGGTGGAACGTCTGACCCTCACCGAAAACTCTTAGAAGTTAAACAACACACAAAGACAAAGAAACGACGCACCCGAAGGAACTATCGAAATGGGGCAGAATTCGGTAGATGTGATGTACTTGTATAGATAAACATCTGATTACAATTTCAGGAAAGCAGGATGATTTATTCAAGGGAACGAACTTCACAAAAAGAGCAAATCAATAACGCGATGCTCCAACTTTGGCCCTTGCCAAAGCAATTATTCACTTTAGCATTGATTGATAGAGTGGGTGGATGTCCTGCTGTGGAACATCTTGTGAGTTTCTGTCCAACTAGTGCGTTAGATCGTTAAAATCCCGAGCTGGTTGGAGAGCCCTGCCCATAATGCTCCAAATGGTCTGAGCTTTGGAGAGATCTGGTGACCTTGCTCGCCAAGGTAGGCATCGGAAAGTACGAGGACAGGCAGTGGAAACATTCGCAGTGTGTTGGTGGGCACTATCTTGCTGAAATGTAAGCCCAGAATGGCTTGTATTGAAGGGCAGCATAACGGGTCATAAGAATCTTCGAAGTACCACTTTGCTTTAAGGGTGCCTCGCATGACTGCCTGGTATGAAATTAAATGACACCCCAGACCATCGCTACTGGTCGCCTGGCGGTGTAGAATACTTTGCTAGCACGGAAATTGTTAAAACCACGTCATTGTAGGAAATACTCTTGCCATTTAGGAAGAATAATTTTCTTTACACCAACTGAGTAGTGCTGCCTTCTCTGACAGGATGGAACCTGCTACAGCTGTCTCAGCTATTTCCTGTCAGTCCGACACGTGTAGCACACTGAACACAGCCAGCGTTCTTCACAGCTTGCTAACAGATAAACCGGGTGCGGACGGTTACGAGTAGGTCTCCAGCATCTTAAGTTGTTTAAAAAAAAAAATGCGTCTCTAACCTATACCCATTCTGTGCTGAGAGAGGTAATTCTTTCTTTACAGCGTAAATTATGAATTTCTTAGCTCCATCGTTTACTTTAGTGGCAGCCTTACAGAGTCGTCACACACTGATATATAGTGGTTGTAGTGTGTTATTATTTAGTGAACATGGGATAAATGTGTATCTATTACAGTCATTTTTGCAGTTTACATAACGCAATATTTACTACATTTTTCAGCACTCCACATCAATACTCGTTGAGGATGCTTCAGACTGCATTGTAGTGGTGGAGTGTAAGCATACGTTACAGATGGATAACGGCTACTGTTTCTCAAGCCTTAAAAAACCACAAAGCATGTATTAGGAGCTGATAATGAGGGCTAAAATTAGAGCATGTAATGAAGTATGGATAAAACTTGTGTACATGATTTTTCCTTAAGGGGAAGCTTGAGTATTTTGAAGCAGTTTAATTATTTGTATTGAATATCTTGGAATCGTCTGCCTTACTGGTAATTCACTCCCACAGAAAGAGTAATTTAAAAGTATCGTATGTCTGTATGTACCAGCACTTTGCAGAATTTGCTCGGAGCACTCTTCAGCATTCCTGTTTCTGTATATATTAACTACTCTCGGATGGTCAGTAACACATTCTGTGTGGTATTCGTATGGCACAGGACATGTTAGTTCGTTGAACATCGCAGATATAAAGTAGAAGTTGTGGCATAATCAAGGATTATACAGAATGTAGCAACCAGCCGCGGAAACATAATTTATTTATCTTGTTGCAGATCGATTTCGACTGATATCACTCATCATCGGTGCATTTTTCTAACCGATGATGACTGATGTCAATCGGAATATATTTGCAACAAGATAAAAAAAATTATGTTTCCGCGACTGGTTGCTCCATTCTTTATAATTTTATATTCCACGGTCGCTGCACAGGGACGGAACCTTATGGAGCCCAACATTCAAAAATAATTAAGGATAATAGTTGAGTGAAGATGTTAAATTCATACAGGTACATACGAACTTTTCTATTAATTACCACAATTCCCCCCCCCCCTCGCCACACCCACACATTTTGACTGTAAGACTGAATAATACACAAACAGGCGAGTTAGGGCATGTTTGTGGTCTGCTGAACGGTGCTGATGTTGGTGATTGCAGGGTCATTTCCTATATATATATCAGATAGCCCGTGTATACGGCAGCTGTATTTCCTTGCTCAATAATTCAGGAATATACCATGGATTTGATTGTACCGATCCCGTCTATTACAGTATGTCCTCTCCTTGTGGACAGAATCTTGGGTCTGAATTAATTTTCCTTTCTCCTGTAAAATTAGACGAAATCAAGTGTAGTATAAAATAAAATGTTTTAAGTTGGTGACACTGTCTAAAAGCGAATAACAGTGTTCTGTTTAATACTATTGTGAACTCAGTGGTTGAATATCTTAACACCTGGAAGAAAATAATCTGATTTGCAGTGTTTGTGGTGAAATAGCAGTCGAATATTGTTCGACGTATGTTTATAATGTGTGATTCTGTCAAAAATGAAAGTAATTAATTTTCACTACAAATGAAAAAGAACTGGAAACTAAGGTCTTTAGAGGCATCGTATGCTTAGGTAACTTTGGCGCAAGGAAATAAGTTCAAAGCAACAATCACTGTATGCTACAAATTTATATCGATTCCTCAAGGACGTGAATCAGATGTGAAGCAGCTTGTTACGGATGAAGGATACAAACTTTAACGTTCACAACAGTAATCTAAATAAATAAGCCTTTTTTCACTAACTAAATCCCCCAAAAGGAACCCTATTTTTAAGGTAGAATTAACGGTGGTGTTTCACATCTTCAAGCACAATGTGAGGTTTTCAAGCACGGATTGTTGCACTAAGTTACTAGCTGATGTGTCTAACGATTCGAAAGTTCGAAAACAAGTTTCGTATGGGAAAACCAAAGCCGAAAGCCGGATTATTAATGTGCTATCCCCCAGATGTATTGTTGATTTTGTGAAAGTACCCAAGCTTGAAGATTCCCAGTTTTCGAATGCCAGTAATAAAGGTAATCGGTATGCACGCGACAGCAAGCTCTGCGTCATATGTCTCAAACACCATGCATAAAAATGGGATACTTCCGGGGATAATACTTCGCGTTCTATCGCTGATAGAAAGTTCGGGTCATGTGTTTTGGATACCCGTTTGACTAGGGACGATTTCAACACCCAACAGATGGGTTGCCTCAGTGTCAGCATTGTACACTACAGGATCAAAGTATGGATATTACACGCTTCCTCCTGATTAGTCAAATGGAGCGAACCGGTTCCCTCTTTTTAGTTTCTATGTTGTCTACGGCGGGTCTTAAGAAGGTTATGGAGGCACCGTTAGTTCATGGGTGGTTCCTCACCTTTACCATTTTTCGTATCACCACCGAGCTGCGGTATGTTAGGCACAGAAAATACCAGAAATTTTTGCGGTTTATTCCTAAGACCCCGATCTCTAACACCACTGACCCTTTTTTTAAATTTCTTTATTCATTGTCGAGATATAGACGTCCCAAATTATCATACTTCTGGACATACTATTCATCGTGAGGCGAGCTCCAAATAATAAATAACCGCATCAGATTGCTTACATTTTAGCGGTATATTCTCTGGGCATTTATCTAGAAGTGACATCTTACCGTCTTCGGGTATCTTTATCCGTTATCGAAAAACACTTCTAAAACGTGGGTTGTGGGTACTAAGGCCAAGCCGCAGAAACATGCGTAATGTTTTCAAATTATTCCTAAGATACTGTTCTCGAACGAACTTTCAAATCATCGTACCTTTACACTTTTCAGAGATATAGAGGTTAAAATTTACATGCACACGCATAATACTCACACAATATCCAGTGTTAAATGAAAACGTTGTTTATGAAGTGACGCAGCACGAATAAATATGGTCTAAAAAGTCTCGGTTATCATCAGAAGGTTTCTGAGCACTCCATGTTGTAGGATATGCAAAATACTTGGTCACGTAAAGTCCGGTCTAAGGTGTAAAATTAGTTTTGCTTTACCACAGTTTCAGTGAGTAAACTACCAAAATATTCCCGACGCATAAAGTTCTTTTCATATGAGTGACATTCCCTGCTATGACAGGGAAAAGAAAGGAACCAGCAGAGAAATTCTAGTTTTTGAGCAAAAAAAAAAAAAAAAAAAGGCAAATACGATCCTGTTTGAAAGACTCTGACTGAGAAAGGGGTACCGGTTACCTCAATCTATCTTCCTCAGCAGCTTCAAAAATGTTCCCAAACATGTAGGCTTTCGAACGTATTCGCGCTATTTTCATGCAGAGAGAGAACGACGTAGTGTCAGAGGGGAAAAAGACGATTAGGTAATATATACTGGACGAAAATAGACAGTGGTTGTGATACAGAAAGACAACAGCAGTATGAGAGAAAGAGAGGTACGTTTTGACAACGGAACATAGCTGGCAGTGGCAGAGCATTGCTAGGAAAAAAGAGGAGACATTGCCAGTGGGAGAGGAATAACGAAAAGGAGAAAGTGGCAATGGATAAGAGTCAGTGACAGAGACATAGTCTGTAACAGTTACAACGACGGAGAGAGAAATAGTGATAGAAGTGACAGCAGCAGTAGGAAACAATGAATGACGCAGTAGCAGTAAAGGAGAACATGAGGGAGACAGTGACAGTGAGAAGAGACAATAGTAGTAGGAAAGAAGAAAGGCGACTGTGGCTATAAGAGAGGGGAGGCATTGATAGTTGGAGAGCCACAAAGACATAATGATAATGACTTAGACGGAGTGAATGATGAGAATAGACTAGCGTGTTTGAGCAAGTTACCGGACGGGGCCTTATAGAGTTAGAGGTCATTCGCATGTTAAAAAGAGAGCGAATATGTTTCTAATCCAAAGTATTTGGAAAGGCTGAATGAGGCAGCTGGTAAATTATGTTTCAATCACAGTCTTTTACAAACAAACAAAAAAATGGTTCAAATGGTTCTGAGCACTATGGGACTTAACTTCTGAGGTCATCAGTCGCCTAGAACATAGAACTACTTAAACCTAACTAACCTAAGGACATCACACATATCCACGTCCGAGGCCGGATTCGAACCTGCGACCGTAGCGGTCGCGCGGTTTCAGACTGTAGCGCCTAGAGCCGCTCGGCCATACCGTCTTTTACACAGGAGCGGATTCGCCTTTTATGTATTGCGATAGGTACGTTTTTCCACTGGTCTGAAAATGTTTCCAGCAAAGAATATGACAGAAAACAAATTGAATGAATATGCTAATTCTATTCATGAAAATATAACTAATGTAATTAATTAACAGTTGCTTAAGCATGTGTAAAATATATTCATATTCGGTCGACGGTACTAATGTGAATAATAGTAATGATGGATTTGTCTTTAAGCTACTTGAATGTAGAAATGGAATAAATTTGGCATCTAACTTGGGCACATATTGTGCAAAGTGCAGTGAAAGATGCTAAACGTTCAAGTGGAATCTGCTGTTATGAAAGTGTGTGACCATTTCCAAGTTCCTCGGAAAAAAACTGATCTCAGTTGTTGAAGCCCATTAGTGCGTATCAGCATTAAAGTTAAAATTGGAACAGAGACAGGAAGAAACATGTTTTTGATTTTCAGTCACAAATAATTCGAAACACTTCCTGTAGTCTAATAGAAAAAAAATAAAGAAAAGTTTCTTGTATATCTGTACTAAAGCTATTTAGTATCTTTCAAATGCATAACATGTTTCTGAAAACAATATTACGAGATCTGGTGTAATATACAATTTCTTAATTTCAATTTCAAAATACATTTCATCTGACAAATCACCTCCATATAAAAGAATTATATGGGGAGTCTGGCATCTGTAAGGTGATTGGCATGACATTTGTGGATATGAATAAAGTTTGAAAGAAAATTGGGTTATAATTTCAAAGAAGAAGGGGCAGCTAATCTAAAGCAATGCACCTAGTTAATGTCCTTCATTTTGGGTATACTGGTCTCCAATGCATTTCTTCAACGTTTATTTTCTCTCGTAATGCATATGTGGGCAAATAAAAGAAACAGGTGTTCAACTTTTCTGCTTAACAGTGAGCTTCTGATTAGAATTAATAATGTCTTGCAAACTATTCTAAACTGTGGGAAAAAACGACGTTCACTCTTGGAAGAACCTAAATCTGACATGAAATACTCTTGGAAACATTTATAAATTAATGGCTGTTAACTTAAGGAAGAAAACGGGCTTTTATGCGTAATTTTCTGATATAATTTTTAATATTATTTTAAATAATCATGTAAAAATTAAACTCTCTTGTTAAATACATAACTATTTCCTAAGCTTTTTTGACAATTCTTTAACACGAGTGAGCTTGTCCCTTATTTTTGTCAAGTATCCCTTATTTCTAAGTTTGTGTTTTTTGTTTCACAATTGTAAAGGTGGAACCCCAGCTGTACTGCACGGCAACTGTGTTAAATCCTGACGGCATGCTGCTGTCCAGCTGCGTTTTGCGTCTTTGGAATACGATAGAGACAACAGATAGGTTAAAAATATCAATATCTAGTGGACTGACACACTCTGATATTGAACCGTTTCTTTCATTAGAGCTGTCTTATAGAGATGTCAGTCTAATAATGTAGACTTGATATGTATACGGTTTGCATTTTGCTAAAAAAGTGTGAGCATATTATTGAATAGTTACACTGGTGCAGTGCGTGATTACGGCAATCGCGGTAGTTGCCTAGAGAGACCTACTGCGCCTTGCATAATCTCATCTTTCATTTATAAATCAGACCTGTAATCTTTTGCTAGGAAGGTACGTCCATTAACACCACCCTATATTTTTTTCAGGTAATTGGCCAAACTAGAACCTTAGTTCTCTAATCACTAGCCACGTTAAGTGCTTGAGGGCCCCTACATCGAATTTGAGACAGCAGCTCGTAAAGACTCGACTCTTTAACCGACCATTTCTCTTGATTGGCCTGTGTCACGCGAACCACGAATTCTGTGCCACAGGAAGTTCGTTATGTAAGGCAGTGGAGACGCCGGCGCATCCAGTTTCTTTTTCATCATGGTGTTATGCAACAAGCAGACTAATGACCTCTAGGTCAACGAATTCATCCTGCAACATATGTTAGGAAGTGTGGTTCCTAAACTTGTGTTTAATGGAAGGTATCGTAAGTAAACTGTAATGTTTTAGGAGTCAAATAGACGTATATTTTCCAGAGATAGGTTGAAATGTATTTATTTGAGTGCTGCGGAAGGTTAGTCCACCAAGATCGCAGGGCAGAACTCTTGTTTTCTTCGTTATGAGGTATAGAAGAAGCAATGGGAGGTTGTCCCAGAGTACAATGTTAATTTATAGACCCATAACGCGCAGCTGTTGATATCCATTATGCAAAAATTATCCACAATATCCACAGACCGTTTTATGAGACACAATTACGGACTAGCTGTTTACCAACCCTAACCGCCTAAAAGATGGTCAATCCGAGTTAGCAACCTTTTACACCAAATGTACGGCGATTTCTCAGTGACTAAGTGACTTCCAAAAACGTTACCGACTACCAAATTTAGTGATGTCACAGAATCGGAGGTAAAATAGTCCCCCATTCGGATCTCCGGGCGGGGACTACTCAAGAGGACGTCGTTATCAGGAGAAAGAAAACTGGCGTTCTACGGATCGGAGCGTGGAATGTCAGATCCCTTAATCGGGCAGGTAGGTTAGAAAATTTAAAAAGGGAAATGGATAGGTTGAAGTTAGATATGGTGGGAATTAGTGAAGTTCGGTGGCAGGACGAACAAGACTTTTGGTCAGGTGAATACAGGGTTATAAATACAAAATCAAATAGGGGTAATGCAGGAGTAGGTTTAATAACGAATAAAAAGTAGGAGTGCAGGTAAGCTACTACCAACAGCATAGTGAACGCATTATTGTGGCCAAGATAGACATGAAGCCCATGCCTACTACAGTAGTACAAGAAAGCAGGTGTTGACAGATGTGAAAATTACCGAACTATCAGTTTAATAAGTCACAGCTGCAAAATACAAACGCGAAATCATTACAGACGAATGGAAAAACTGGTAGAAGCCGACCTCGGCGAAGATCAGTTTAGATTCCGCAGAAATATTGGAACACGTGAGGCAATACTGACCCTACGACTTATCTTAGAAAATAGATTAAGGAAAGGCAAACCTACATTTCTAGCATTTGTAGACTTAGAGGAAGCTTTTGACAATGTTGACTGGAATACTCTGTTTCAAATTCTAAAGGTGGCAGGGGTAAAACACAGGGAGCGAAAGGCTATTTATAATTTGTACAGAAACCAGATGGCAGTTATAAGAGTCGAGGGAAATGAAAGGGAAGCATCAGTTGGGAAGGGAGTGAGACAGGGTTGTAGCCTCTCCCCGATGTTATTCGATCTGTATATTGAGCAAGCAGTAAAGGAAACAAAAGAAAAATACGGAGTAGGTATTAAAGTCCGTGGAGAAGAAACAAAAACGTTGAGGTTTGCCGATGACAATGTAATTCTGTCAGAGACAGCAAAGGACTTGCAAGAGCAGTTGAACGGAATGGACAGTGTCTTGAAAGGAGGATATAAGATGAACATCAACAAAAGCAAAACGAGGATAATGTAATGTAGTCGAATTAAATCGGGTAATGCTGAGGGAATTAGATTATGAAATGAGACATTTAAACTAGGAAAGGAGTTTTGCAATTTGGGGAGCAAAATAAATGATGATGGTCGAAGTAGAGAGGATATAAAACGTAGACTGGCAATGGCAAGGAAAGCGTTTCTGAAGGAGAGAAATTTGTTAACATCGAGTATAGATTTAAGTGTCAGGAAGTCGTTTCTGAAAGTATTTGTATGGAGTATAGCCATGTATGGAAGTGAAACATGGACGTTAAATAGATAGGACAAGAAGAGAATAGAAGCTTTCGAAATGTGGTGCTACAGAAGAATGCTGAATATTAGATGGGTCGATCACATAACTAATGAGGAGGTATTGAATAGAATTGGGGAGAAGAGGAGTTTGTGGCACAACTTGACAAAAAGAAGGGACCGGTTGGTAGGACATGTTCTGAGGCATCAAGGGATCACAAATTCAGCATTGGAGGGCAGCGTGGAGGGTAAAAGTCGTAGAGGGAGACCAAGAGATGAATACACTATGCAGATTCAGAAGGATGTATGTTGCACAAAGTACTGGGAGATGAAGAAGCTTGCACAGGATAGAGTAGCATGGAGAGCTGCATGAAACCAGTCTCAGGACTGAAGACAACAACAACAACAACAACAACACGGCATATGAGCAGTGTGCGTTGATCTGAGCTTCCGAGATATAGACAATAAATCTTGTTTTTGAAATCTTACGGATCATGAATTTTATGTGTAGCTGAAAATCTAATTCGTGTCTAATAGTATAACATAATGGTTGTTAATACTACTCGGTCTACAACTTTGCTTCCACCGTTTTTTCTCGAAGTTCAGGGGTTTATTGTGAAAAACTTCCAAAAAGATTATGATTCGTAGTATTGCCCATCGCTGGCCAGTGCATTCCTCCATCTTTCGATAGCAAACGAATCCCGTGGCGGAAGAACTGGGCGTCTTTTGTGGGGATCCATGAATCTATTCAATTTCGCACTTGTTCATATGATCGGAAGTGCTGGTCAGCCACGCTGTATGGCACTGAATGAAAATGGTGGAAGTCAGAGAGAGCAACGTATGGGGAATACGGCGGGAGGGACAGGACTTCTCATTTCAGCGTTTCCATGTATATTTTGACGGGTTTTGAGGCATGGGGTCGAGCACTGACCTGCTGCAAAATTACCTTTACGTGTCTATCGCTGTATTGTGGCCGTTTGTGTATCAGTGCTGGGCCCGAACGCATCAATTGGTTTCGATAATGATGTCCTGTGACTGTCTTCGTCTGTTTCTGTAGAAACGAAACCTTCTGTCTTTCACCGCCATTCCGATCTTCGACATCAAAATCACCGTTCTTAACTCGTTGAAAACACTTCTCTGCACGTTCTTTCAATAATAGTTCCCTCACCATTGGTCTTATCCATCATTTTAAGAGCCACAGCCTCAGATTTCTTAGTGTTAAAGCGGAAATATTGGAACTCTCTGTAAATGACAAAAAATGGTCACTAAAGTTAAGGTACTTAATTGAGAATAACTTTATGATGCAATCAGAAATCGACTAATTTTTTTATGGTATTATGTTTACAGATGTCTAAGCTTATTGCATTACACCTATGATCAACAACCCGAACCCCACTTGCCGCTACTGCCGTCTATTGCAAAATGGCGGAAGCAAAGTTGTAGCCCGCATCTCGTGGTCGTGCGGTAGCGTTCTCGCTTCCCACGCCCGGGTTCCCGGGTTCGATTCCCGGCGGGGTCAGGGATTTTCTCTGCCTCGTGATGGCTGGGTGTTGTGTGATGTCCTTAGGTTAGTTAGGTTTAAGTAGTTCTAAGTTCTAGGGGACTGATGACCATAGATGTTAAGTCCCATAGTGCTCAGAGCCATTTGAACCATTTTTTTTTGCAAAGTTGTAGACCTAATACTATAGCTTTTAATAGAATTGTTACATTATTTCTGAAAGTTGTTGCACGACAATGAATTCTGGTTAAAATATATTGAAAGGTTCAACTGTATCGTTAACTACAACAGGCCCCTCTATACTAACTGTAGGACCATCAGAGTTTCTACTGACATGTGCGAAGTCAGGGACGTCAGTATGCTGGCCGCGCTGAAAAGTTGGGTGTAGTGGAGCGGGGGATGACGGCCAATGGGGTTACGTTACCCTGCTACTTCTCTGCACACACCTTACCACATGAAATTTCGCTGAATAGATACCAAGACCAATTGCTTCTATCAATTTTTATTTATTTCAAGAAAATAAATTTTGTAGCTCTGACATTCGAAGATCAACTACTGTAGTTGAAAAGATGGATACAGCAGCCTCATCAGAACTGTGGAGAAGAAACGAAAACCAAATTCAATCGATTCACGTGTTCTGGCGCAAAAGAACGGAGTCAATAGGAAATTCAGGGGTAAGCTTGGTTGTTAAAAGTGTATTATAAACATGGTTATGGATGTAGAGGGAATCACGTAACAGTAAATCTTGTCTTAGAAGCTGACGAGAGGTATTCCACAACAGTCTGCTCTGTGTAGTAACGTGCTCACATTTGGATGAGGATGTAGAAGAGCTCTTCAAAGAGTTTCTTAACCTGATTGTTGACAAGACAGTCTACCAAATCTAAAAGCAAACTAGAGGTAGCCAAATCATATGAAATGGAATTATTTATTTCAAATAATAAGGAAATCACACTGGGTACTCCTAAACCACTATCGAGTTGTAAGTGATCATATTTCCGTAAGACGGATAGTGAACAAATGTACAACATAAGATAGAAAGAAATTCCTAGGACAGGAAATCACATATACATGTACATTCTGATAACTGATCCAGCACACTGGACTCGCATTCGGGAGGACGACGGTTCAATCCCGTCTCCGGCCATCCTGATTTAGGTTTTCCGTGATTTCCCTAAAACGTTTCAGGCAAATGCCAGGATGGTTCCTTTGAAAGGGCACGGCCGATTTCCTTCCCAATCCTTCTCTAACCCGAGCTTGCGCTCCGTGTCTAATGACCTCGTTGTCAACGGGACGTTAAACACTAACAACTGATCCAGAACTTGATGTATAAGGGAATAAAATTAGTAAATTCCCCATCTGATAAAAAATGTTTTACGCGGACAAACGGCAGTGAGCAATTTTTATGAAAGGTAGCTATGAAATTTGCAGAAGTTGTCAGGTATGCGAAGAAAAATATGTTTTAAACTGGAACTAGAGAGATATTAATGAGAAAGCGAGAGTTCCAAGGAAACAGTAAAAGATGGATGATATAATATGCTGAATGAAAAGAAAATATGCGGAATCGTCATAGAAACGTTGTGAGAGCACACAAATAAAATTTTCTAGCAGAAGCAATTGAAAAAGTATGAAAAAAAACAAAAGAACAATTTTCGTTACTTGGAAACTTCATTTCGTCCAAAGACGAAGCATAGGAGCTAACAATGAAGTGACAGTTATACAGCCAGTCCAAGATTTCCTTAAACCTTTGCATATTGCTGTAAACCTTTGCATATTTCCAGAGGAGACACAGAAACAGACGGACGATAACGTAAATAATGACATTCCATATTGAAAGTGTGAGCTATTCGAGACACAGGACAGCAAACATTCTGGAAGATGATGGTATTTCAATAGAAGTGATTGAGAATTGTGGAGAACTATACAAAGGCAACGTCCATAATTATTTACATAATGTTTTGCGGAAGAAGACAATTCCCCTGAATTGGAACGTGCCGCAGATATGGCCCTTGACAAGGAGACGGAGAAACAGGACATATTATGATCGGTAGTGTGACCATATACTGGCTTTTGTGGTATAATTTTGTGACTTCTATTTTTAAAGCTTATTTGATTACATGTGAAGCCTTACAGGGAATACTGATGCACTCCCTTCACCGTATTTCAGTGGTTCGTAATGACTGTCCTGTGCGTTTGTAAATCTTAAATGTGGACTGCATTTCAGCTTACGATCCAGTTTAGGACTCCACTGATTATCACGATTGTGGCACAGCCGACATCCCCATGACCTCGTATTAATCTATTTTCCAATTAACTGCTTGATTCAGGTCTGTAACTAGGCTCGAGTCAGATGCTTTTATAGCCACATGGTACCTGGTCACCGTATTTGTGTACGTGGTAGAAGAGATATGTGGGACGAGTGGGGGTGGTGGCTAACTGCAATGGGTCTCAGCCAAGCAGATTAATCTGACACCTCGATGGTTACTATACAATCATTTGCTACATTATTATGTATTGTACAAGATTTGTCCATTGCATCTTCCTGCACGCTAATGACTCTCAAGCGAATGTGCACGGGAACTCGGGGCAGAACGGCATATGTAATGATTAACAAATTTTGTAAAATGAAGGAGCATAAGAAGACACTCTCTAGTACAAACTAACGTACCTCACTTGAAAATCTCTTAAAACCGTATGTCATATATTTTTCACAGTTTTTAAAAGAACGGTTGCTACATCCCTTTCTGCCCCCATTATATTGCAGAATAAGCTACAGTAACTTTTTGTGATATTATTGCGCAAACGCTGAAATTACTGGGAGTACTCTCTTCAACTAAGACATAAAGTAGCTTAATGAGGAATTCAGACTAAGGAATCTTCAAACAATCGTCTTCAGGAGTAAGAAAATATTTTAATGCTGGTTTGAAAAATGTGCAGTAATTTTTTACGCTTAATACCACATTATTGCTATTGTTTTTGTTACTTTATGAAACCCCATTTCTCATCCACCAGAAGTACTTTCTGGTTTGCGAATGGACCTCAGGAGGATGCCTAGCACTAAATCCTGTAATCGAGTCCTTCCCAGCTAGACAACTGTCTTCGTCAAATCTGCGTGGTAAGCTGTTTCTATGGGCTAATTGATAAACTAATGTACTGATACTTAATTGTATCATCGTTGGTTTAAAACTCCTGCTCTCTATTCATTTCACGTATGCTACCGGCTGGTTGACTGGAATACTCTCTTTCAAATTCTGAAGGTGGCAGGGGTAAAATACAGGGAGCGAAAGGCTATTTACAATTTTTACAGAAACCAGATGGCAGTTATAAGAGTCGAGGGACATGAAAGGGAAGCAGTGGATGGGAAGGGAGTGAGACACTCTTGTAGCCTCTCCCCGATGTTATTCAATATTGAGCAAGCAGTGAAGGAAACAAAAGAAAAATTCGGAGTAGGTATTAATATCCATGGAGAAGAAATGAAAACCTTAAGGTTCGCCGATGACATTGTAATTCTGTCAGAGACAGCGAAGGACTTGGAAGAGTAGTTGAACGGAATAGATTGTGTCTTGAAAGAAGGATAAGATGAACATCAACAAAAGCAAAACGAGGATAATGGAGTGTAGTCGAATTAAATCGGGTGATGCTGAGGGACTTAGATTAGGAAATGAGAAACTTGAAGTAGTAAAGGAGTTTTGCTATTTGGGGAGCAAAATAACTCACGATGGTCGAAGTAGTGAGGTTATAAAATGTAGACTGGCAATGGCAAGGAAAGCGTTTCTGAAAGAGAGAAATTTGTTAACACGAGTATAGATTTGTGTCAGGAAGTCGTTTCTGAAAGTATTTGTTTGGAGTGCAGCCATGTATGGAAGTGAATCATGAACGATAAACCATTTGGACAAGAAGAGAATAGAAGCTTTCGAAATGTGGTGCTACAGAAGAATACTGAAGATTAGATGGGTAGATCACATAACTAATGAGGAAGTATTGAATAGGAATGGGTAGAAGAGAAATTTGTGGCACAACTTGACTAGAAGAAGGGATCGATTGGTAGGAATGTTCTGAGGCATCAAGGAATCACCAGTTTAGTATTGGAGGGAAGCGTGGAGGGTAAAAATCGTAGAGGGAGACCAAGAGATGAATACACTAAGCAGATTCAGAAGGATGTAGGTTGCAGTAGGTACTGGGAGATGAAGAAGCTTGCACAGGATAGAGTAGCATGGAGAGCTGCATCAAACCAGTCTCAGGACTGAAGACCACAACAACAACAACAACGACCAGCGAGTATTTTTGTTCTGTAGTGAACGCATTTTTAAGATTCCCACCTTATTTGTCAACTCGTTAGTTAATATTATTCTTAGCTTTACTGATGTTTATTTACGATGCTGGTTTGGCTTCATTAAACTCCTTAGATGCTTTTATGATTTCCGTTTCGAAAGGTAAAGTGACTAAAACAGTCGTTTGAATTGATTTAATATCCAATACCTGCCTATCATTGCTTCTAATGTTAGATCATACCACCTGTAAAAGAAAAAGAAGAAAAAAAGAAATATATGATCTGAAATCAACTTGCATCCAAAAAATTAAGATTCGGAACAGGATACTATCCCATTGTACATCGTTCCGATCCTCCCCAAGAGCACGTATCATGTTAATTGCTTTCATGGAGCGCAATAACTGACGCATTTATACGTATTATGTAGCTAAAGTAAAGCGAATGACATTCACGGTAATAACGCATGTCATTTGATAGCGTATCATTAAAAATTGACGGCTTATGTAGCGTTTAAAATCCCAAAAGAATATAAAAACACAACAGCAAATGTGGAGGACAACCGTTCACTTACCAGACACACTCCAAGTCAGAATGCCTGTCGCGTATTTCCTTCTACTCAGAGCCATAACCTAATTGTCAACACAATTGGTTGCAGCATTTTGCAGACTGGAAAACAGCAAAACCCCTTTGTGCATCGCTATACCGTTCTGCCCCGAGTTGCGCTAGTACTGATACAAACGTGGTTCTGTAGTATAAAGCGTGCTGCACTCTTTTAAGGGATGTGCTTCTTTGTATCTCCTATGGTTAGCGTACTAAAAAAATATAAGTCTAACGTATGGATCACGTAACACATTCCAGATGATCAGTGCAGCAGAATTTCCGGTCACGTCGATGTTCTTACCTTTACGGGGCTCGGCACCGCCATCCCCAGATGGCTGTGCGCTGCCCTTCATCTGCCGAGTGTCCCACCTGGCTGAGATACCCTTACTGTCCTTTGTAAATGGAGCCATTTCTTTTCCATCCAGGGCTGTGGCGAAATTCAAACTCTTTGATTTATGCCACCAAATTGGATATGAATTTGGTTAATTTCCTACGGGTCAGTTTGTATTTAGTGATATTTTACAGCATTCTCGTTTGGTCAACCAATGTAGGAAGCTTATGTGTAGCACAGCAGGTATGGCTTACAGGTCGAATTCAACGTCTGCAGTTGCGTGCCTGGGGCACGCTCGTGCAATTTCATAGACTGTACAGTGCTCTGGCAGAAGAACCGTACAGTCTGGTGGAATCTCTCACGAAGGGAAGGTCTCTCTTCTGCGGTAGGTCATCAGTCGGCAAGTGTCATGACAGATGCAGGCAGAGTGCTGAAGAGTCCGTGGACAACCGACGCTTGTGTCAGCCACATTGACCGAAACAACCGTCGTATATCCCAAGACTGCACGAACAAGCGTCATGCAGATCGGAACTGAGCTCGCTGCATGGTCTAAGGGCTCAGGAACAGAAACAGAACTCAGTGTCTTCCTGAGGCAACATGGGGGAAGTTCTCAATACGTTGCTTCCAGGACAGGTCGCAATGCATCTGACTGGGCGCCCCCAGGGCAAAGCTGTTTCCAGGACTATAACCAATGGTAATTCTACTGGCATTGATGGACGGCCAAGCTCAGTGGCTTGCATCGTTATGCCACTGAACTGCGGAGACCATTTGGTTGCCCGTCATGTGGAATCCTCAGTGTCTTATTGCAGTAGGGGCTGCAGATGGATGACGATGGTACCGCAAAATTACAGCATCGTGTCATCGATCTCGGCTTGGTTCTGTCCGCCGTGAACAACGTAACGGTCTAAGGACGGATAATTGAGGAACGCCGGTACGGATGCGGCGTTTTGAGGACTTTCGTTCCGCCCACAAGTGGAAACTGCACCCAGTGATTTGGACGAGTACACCCACTCTAAGACGAAGACCGTCGTTAAGAAGAACGTGTCACCGCACATGGACTAAGAGGTAGTCAACAGAAGTCACAGCTAATATGAAGCATAACGAAAAGCTAAGAAAATAGCTGTAACTGCATCAAGTCTAAAGCTACTCATTCAGCACAGGAAAATGCAAAGGCTGTATAACTTTCTGTCATTCTTCTTTTTATTGCGAAGTTACGGAATTCTGGAAGTTATTTATTACAAAGCCAATGAAATTCTGTTGGAAAACGAGTAACGTAGTGTCCCTGATTATATAAGGGATAGGTATGTCGTATCTTTGGAAAATAGCAGTCTTACCAAGACCACCCTTACTATTTGTACAAATCTGTCACATTTGCACAGATAACATTCGATGTTTATTACTTTTGGCTGCGAAAAAGTTCGAAGTTGCAGTTTTGTAAATGATTCTAAGACCAAAATGTAATAAAAATAACAATACCGTGTTGAAGTAAAAAATAGACGTCTGTAGTGGAAATTGAACGTGTCATTGTAGAAAAGTACCTAAGAAACTTTTTGGGATGAACTATGATAACCGTTTTCGGTAGCCATGCCCATAGACGCACATTCTAAACAAAACGATGCCTATGTCATTGACATCAAAGGTAACAAATCATATACGAAAATAAGGTGCATTGTACAAACGTTCCCAGGTCAGAGATTTGGGTACTTTTCCGCTTTCCTACGCGTGAGAACTAGCATCGCCGAAACATTCACAAAGCTGATATTTCGAAGAACGACAATATGCTTCATGTTTCACTTAAGAAAGTGAATAGGGGTATTGTGAGAAGTAAAGAATATAAAAGAAATGTTGTTAAGAAGGCGTGTGTAAGTGGTTAAGCACGTATTTCCAATAGTGGAATGATAGTACGTCACCAAGAATTAGGCTCAAAATGCAGGCAAATATCAAGAAGTTTCAGTTACAAATTTATCACTTTGAACTGTAGGTGCAAAAATTAGTAAAATCCAAAAACGACGTGTGCTGGTTTCTTATCTATCAAAGAATGTAATTTGAAATTCAGTAATTGTGAGGCATTGTTCAAAGGTCGGCTTTTCAGATTGTTGTTCGGGTAGATCTATTTGTAGGCCTGTGTGTGTAAAACAATGCTTAATTGTCAATATTAGTACTGCTAGCGGTGGCAGCATTTAGTACTTTAATTCACATCGAGAATAAAGAAATTAAATTTAGAATCATACTACTTTTGACATCTTTGCCTCAAGTGATAACATGACGTTACAGCTTTTCAGTTTTAGTAGGGAAAACTATGTATGACAGACATCTGATTTTATAGATCATAGGATTGTGTTTGCTTTCTTAACTTGCGGATGCTGTAGAAAATGTTTTGATATTCTCATTGAAGAGAAAGAAGAAGAAATGTTCTTAATTCTATATAGGATAAACACAATAGATGAACAGTATCCTCATTTGCAACGAATGACTGAAGTTGTGGATCCAGCACAACATAGACCACGTACAGTGGACTCAACTCTGAGAAACAAAGCACTGAAATTCAATATCGTGTGAGAAAAAAATGCTGGTTTTAGGGAAGCCTTCTTCTCCTTATACAATGTGTCTGATAAGAAGACGTCACAGATTGCTACTTATGGGACGGAAACCACATGACGCAAAGGGCAAGGTATACAGTGAAGACACTATAAATATAGAGCAACCGAGGCTTATCTGCGAACATAACGAAATATTTCCAGTGAAGCGAAGCCATATTATGGCAAAATAACACGTCCTTGTCTGTGAGCAGAGTTAATCACTCTTTCAAGAGAGACATCCAAATACTAAGAGAAATTATAAGTTTTGTAATAAAGACTTCAAAGAAAACTTTGCACTGCGATCTGAAGCCCACAAGTGGATGTGTGCTACATTTGTGAGGAATTAAAGAATGTGTTTAAAAAACCACAGCCTCAGTTAAACATGAAAAGGACGCCAGGAGCTAAGCTGATGATTCACAAGAGGAAAAGTAATAAATTTTACACTGATTTAAAGGAAAACAAGGAAATTGTATGAATAATGAAAACAATGTGGCCTTGATGTTTGGCTTCATGCAACACCAATACCTGCCAGCGATACAAAGTCAAGATATCTTCTTTTTGAGGCAGTTATCCGTCCCCCCCTCCCCTCCCCACAAGAACCATGGACCTTGCCGTTGGTGGGGTGTCTTGCGTGCCTCAGTGATACAGATGGCCGTACCGTGGGTGCAACCATACCGGAGGGGTATCTGTTGAGAGGCCAGACAAACGTGTCGCTCCTGAAGAGGGGCAGAAGCCTTTTCAGTAGTTGCAGGGGCAACAGTGTGATGATTGACTGATCTGGCCTTGTAACACTAACCAAAACGGCCTTGCTGTGCTGGTACTGCTAACGGCTAAAAGCAAGGGGGAACTACGGCCGTAATTTCTCCCGATGGCATTCAGCTTTACTGTATGGTTAAATGATGATGGCGTGCTCTTGCGTAAAATATTCCGGAGATAAAATAGTCCCCCATTCGGATCTCCGGGCGGGGACTACTCAAGAGGACGTCGTTATCAGGAGAAAGAAATCTGGCGTTCTACGGATCGGAGCGTGGAATGTCAGAATGCTTAATCGAGCAGGTAGGTTAGAATATTTAAAAAGGGAAATGGATAGGTTAAAGTTAGATATACTAGGAATTAGTGAAGTTCGCTGGAAGGAGGAATAATACTTTTGGTCAGGCGAATACAGGACTATAAATACAAAATCAAATAGGGGTAATGCAGGAGTCGGTTTAATAATGAATAAAAAAAATAGTAGTGCGGGTGAGCTACTACAAACAGCATAGTGAACGCATTATTGTGACCAAGATACAAACGAAGCCCATGCCTACTACAGTAGTACAAGTTCATATGCATATCCCATATGCAGATGACGAAGACATTGAAGAAATGGATGATGAAAGAAAAGAAATTATTCAGATAGTGGAGGGAGACGAAAATTTAATAGTCATGGGTGACTGGAATTCGGCAGTAGGAAAAGGGAGAGAAGGAAACGTAGTAGGTGAATATGGATTGGGGCTAAGACATGAAAGAGGAAGCCGCCTAGTAGAATTTAATCATAGCTAACACTTGGTTCAAGATTCATAAAAGAAGGTTGCATACATGGAAGAAGCCTGGAGATACTGACAGGTTTCAGATAAATTATATATTGGTAAGACAGAGATTTAGGAACCAGGTTTTAAATTGTAAGACATTTCCAGGGGAATATGTAGACTTTGGCCACAATCTATTGGTTATGAACTGCAGATTTAAACTGAAGAAACTGCAAGAAGGTGGGAATTTAAGGAGATGGGACCTGGATAAACTGACTAAACCAGAGGTTGTACAGAGTTTCAGGGAGAGCATAAGGGAACAATTGACAAAAATGGGGGAAAGAAATACAGTAGAAGAAGAACGAGTAGCTTTGAGAGATGAAGTAATGAAGGCAGCAGAGGATTAAGTAGGTAAAAAGACGAGGGCTAGTAGAAATCCCTGGGTAACACAAGGCATATTGAATTTAATTGATGAAAGGAGAAAATATATAAATTCAGTAAATGAAGCAGGCAAAAAGGAATACAAACTTCTCAAAAATGAGATCGACAGGAAGTGCAAAATGGCTAAGCAGGGATGGCTAGAGGACAAATGTAAAGATCTGGAGGCTTATCTCACTAGGAGTAAGATAGATACTGAATACAGAAAAATTAGAGAGACCTTTGGAGAAAAGAGAATCACTTGTATGAATATCAAGAGCTCAGATGGAAACCCAGTTCTAAGCAAAGAAGGGAAAGCAGAAAGGTGGAAGGGGTATATAAAGGGCCTATACAAGGGCGACGTACATGAGGACAATATTATAGAAATGGAAGAGGAGGTAGATGAGGATAAAATGGGAGATACGATACTGCGTGAAGAGTTTGACAGAGCACTGAAAGACCTGAGTCGAAACAAGTCCCCAGGAGTACACAACATTCCATTAGAACTACTGACGGCCTTGGGAGAGCCAGTCATGACAAAACTCTACTATCTGGTGAGCAAGATGTATGAGACAGGCGATATACCCTCAGACTTCAAGAAGAATATAATAATTCCAATTCCAAAGAAAGCATGTGCTGACAGATGTAAGAACTACCGAACAATCAGTTTAATAAGTAACGGATGCAAAATACTAACGCGAATTCTTTACAGACGAATGGAAAAACTGGTAGAAGCCGACCTCGAGGAAGATCAGTTTGGGTTCCGTAGAAATATTAGAACTCGTAAGGCAATACTGACCCTACGACTTATCTTAGAAGCTAGATTAAGGAAAGGCAAACCTACGTTTCTAGCATTCGTAGACTTAGAGAAAGCTTTTGATAATGTTGGCTGGAATACTCTCTTTCAAATTCTGAAGTGGCAGGGTTAAAATATAGGGAGCGAAAGGCTATTTACAATTTGTACAGAAACCAGATGGCAGTTATAAGAGTCGAGGGACATGAAAGGGAAGCAGTGGATGGGAAGGGAGTGAGACACTCTTGTAGCCTCTCCACGATGTTATTCCATCTGCATAGTGAGCAAGCAGTGAAGGAAATAAAAGAAAACTTCGGAGTAGGTTTTAAAATCCATGGAGAATAAATGAAAACCTTGAGGTTCGTCGATGACATTGTAATTCTGTCAGAGACAGCAAAGGAACTGGAAGAGCAGTCAAACGGACTGGATAGTGTCTTGTAAGGAGGATATAAGATGAACATCAACAAAAGCAAAACGAGGATAATGGAATGTAGTCGAATTAAATCGGGTAATGCTGAGGGAATTAGATTATGAAATGAGACATTTAAACTAGGAAAAGAGTTTTGCAATTTGGGGAGCAAAATAAATGATGATGGTTGAAGTAGAGAGGATATAAAACGTAGACTGGCAATGGCAAGGAAAGCGTTTCTGAAGGAGAGAAATTTGTTAACATCGAGTATAGATTTAAGTGTCAGGAAGTCGTTTCTGAAAGTATTTGTATGGAGCGTAGCCATGTATGGAAGTGAAACATGGACTATAACTAGTTTGGACAAGAAGGGAATAGAAGCTTCCGAAATGTGGTGCTACAGAAGAATACTGAAGATTAGATGGGTAGATCACATAACTAATGAAGTATTGAATAGGATTGTGGAGAAGAGGAGTTTGTCGCCCAACTTGACTAGAAGAAGGAATCGGTTGGTAGGACATGTTCTGAGGCATCAGGGGATCACCAATTTAGTGTAGGAGGGAAGCGTGGAGGGTAAAAATCGTAGAGGGAGACCAAGAGATGAATACACTAAACAGATTCAGAGGGATGTAGGTTGCAGTAGGTACTGGGAGATGAAGAAGCTTGCACAGGATAGAGTAACATGGAGTGCTGCATCAAACCAGTCTCAGGACTGAAGACCACAACAACAACAACAACAACATTCGTCAAAGTGTTTTCCGTTCACAATTTTAAGACAGAGAAAAACACGTTCCTGTGTGTACCACAAGGGACAGGGGAGAAAAGGTATGGATGAACTTCTGTCACTCCTTAATGACTGTATTGACGAATTTGTCTCGAAGAACATACCAGAATTACACTGATACAGCGCCAGCTGTAGTGGAAATAATAAGAGTCACACTCTTATAAGATATTGCTTGGCTTTCACCGATATGAGTCGGTTTCACACTATTGTGTACTTCTATCCTTTAAAATGGCATTTGTTCTTGAGATCGGAAGTTTGGTATGATAAAACGTGCTCTTAAGAAGAGAGAAAGGTCTTGTTCACCATATGAACGTTGCGAGTTTGTTGTTGCATCTTCAAAAACAGTTACCTTAAAAATGGTTGCAGCAAGTGATATTGCGGAGATTAGCAAATGTTGACTTCAGTTTTACTAGAAGGTGGCAGTGTCCCTAGAAACACCACGGGCTTCTAGAGAGAGTAGACGGGACTTCAATGTACACCAGTTTAATTATTTCAAGTATTCGTTGAAAAAGAAGGAATGTGTTGTAACAAGCAGCTGGACTGATGGATTGATTGAACACACCTTTCATCTGTCTCAGTCAGGAAGAGCTGTTCCACACACGTTTCCCTCTCAAGCAATATACACTCCTGGAAATGGAAAAAAGAACACATTGACACCGGTGTGTCAGACCCACCATACTTGCTCCGGACACTGCGAGAGGGCTGTACAAGCAATGATCACACGCATGGCACAGCGGACACACCAGGAACCGCGGTGTTGGCCGTCGAATAGCGCTAGCTGCGCAGCATTTGTGCACCGCCGCCGTCAGTGTCAGCCAGTTTGCCGTGGCATACGGAGCTCCATCGCAGTCTTTAACACTGGTAG
The DNA here is from genome assembly GCF_021461395.2 of Schistocerca americana. NCBI lineage: Eukaryota > Metazoa > Arthropoda > Insecta > Orthoptera > Acrididae > Schistocerca > Schistocerca americana. Next base: position 719,587,376 of record NC_060121.1, on the reverse strand, counting down.
CATGCCGCGACAGCGTGAACGTGAACCGTATATGCAGTTGACGGACTTTGAGCGAGGGCGTATAGTGGGCATGCGGGAGGCCGGGTGGACGTACCGCGGAATTGCTCAACACGTGGGGCGTGAGGTCTCCACAGTACATCGACGTTGTCGCCAGTGGTCGGCGGAAGGTGCACGTGCCCGTCGACCTGGGACCGGACCGCAGCGACGCACGGATGCACGCCAAGACCGTAGGATCCTACGCAGTGCCGTAGGGGACCGCACCGCCACTTCCCAGCAAATTAGGGACACTGTTGCTCCTGGGGTATCGGCGAGGACCATTCGCAACCGTCTCCATGAAGCTGGGCTACGGTCCCGCACACCGTTAGCCCGTCTTCCGCTCACGCCCCAACATCGTGCAGCCCGCCTCCAGTGGTGTCGCGACAGGTGTGAATGGAGGGACGAATGGAGACGTGTCGTCTTCAGCGATGAGAGTCGCTTCTGCCTTGGTGCCAATGATGGTCGTATGCGTGTTTGGCGCCGTGCAGGTGAGCGCCACAATCAGGACTGCATACGACCGAGGCACACAGGGCCAACACCCGGCATCATGGTGTGGGGAGCGATCTCCTACACTGGCCGTACACCACTGGTGATCGTCGAGGGGACACTGAATAGTGCACGGTACATCCAAACCGTCATCGAACCCATCGTTCTACCATTCCTAGACCGGCAAGGGAACTTGCTGTTCCAACAGGACAATGCACGTCCGCATGTATCCCGTGCCACCCAACGTGCTCTAGAAGGTGTAAGTCAACTACCCTGGCCAGCAAGATCTCCGGATCTGTCTCCCATTGAGCATGTTTGGGACTGGATGAAGCGTCGTCTCACGCGGTCTGCACGTCCAGCACGAACGCTGGTCCAGCTGAGGCGCCAGGTGGAAATGGCATGGCAAGCCGTTCCACAGGACTACATCCAGCATCTCTACGATCGTCTCCATGGGAGAATAGCAGCCTGCATTGCTGCGAAAGGTGGATATACACTCTACTAGTGCCGACATTGTGCATGGTCTGTTGCCTGTGTCTATGTGCCTGTGGTTCTGTCAGTGTGATCATGTGATGTATCTGACCCCAGGAATGTGTCAGTAAAGTTTCCCCATCCTGGGACAATGAATTCACGGTGTTCTTATTTCAATTTCCAGGAGTGTATGAAGAAGATAAAGTTCCTGTAAAACTGAGTGAGATACAAGATATTCGAAAAGCCCTACAATATATCCCTGAAGAATGTATCAGCTTTTATGAATAGATTTTATGCCGGCCGTATTTTGACACTTCAACATTTTGCAAAGCACAGCTGTTATGTTCAGTATAAGCTAAAAATGCAAAGCAAAATTATCTAAGGTTTTTATTTTGCGTGTATAGCAAATTGAACTAATGTTTTCTGAAATTATGTTTTACTATCTGTGATGTTATCGTATTAACGTAGGTGACTAATAACAACGTTTCGCAGGTAGTGAAATTAATCTGCGAAAACAATTACATTTGGGAAAGGTATCAAATACTTTCAATGTAGAAAGGTACCTAAGACATCTATTTTGTATATTTTTGTACACTAATTTGTCTCATTGTAGAGAACTTGTGTATTTCCCTTTATCAGGAAATTAACAAATATTTTTATGTCGTTGTATATTCCTTGGTTACTGAGCTGGACAATTTTGTGTTGTTCCTCAAAATTTGCTTTCAGTGACATTTGTACCCTTCTGTAATGACGCATTCATTTATAGATAACCAATACCTGTTTCAGCTGTTTATTTTTATACTTAATCCTACCGATTTCGATCAACAGACCATTACCAAGCCGGAGCAAAGCATAAACAGCTTGTCTCTACAACGTTTGAAGTGAACAGATTCGACGCAGATACAAGAAAATGGCTTCGGGTACAATGAATAATCTCCAAAAGACCTAAATGTCTAGGCGACGCAAATAACAACGATGTTTCACAAATATTTGACAGTTGTAAAGCCACACCTCATCACAGTTATAGATACAGGGTGATCAAAAAGTCAGTATAAATTTGAAAACTTAATAAACTACGGAATAATGTACACAGAGAGGTACAAATTGACACGCATGCTTGGAATGACATGGGGCTTTATTAGAACGAAAAAAACTAAAGTTCACAAAATGTCCGGCCTATGACGCTGGACAGCAAAACGTCAGTAACTCCTACCGTGACGGGTGAGAGGTACGCCGATATGTTACAGAATCGCATCATCCCCAGCCTGGCTGATAAACACGTGATGGAAAGTACGATGTTTATACAGGATGGCGCTCCACCCCATATTGCTACACGCGTGAAAGATCTCTTGCGCGCGTCGTCTGGTGATGATCGTGTGCTCAGCCGCCACTTTCATCATGCTTGGCCTCCCAGGTCCCCACACCTCAGTCCGTGCGATTATTGGCTTTGGGGTTACCTGAAGCCGCAAGTGTATCGTGATCGACCGACATCTCTAGGGATGCTGAAAGACAACATCCGACGCCAATGCCTCACCATAATTCCGGACATGCTTTACAGTGCTGTTCACATTATTCCTCGACTACAGCTATTGTTGAGGAATGATGGTGGACATATTGAGCATTTCCCGTAAAGAACATCATCTTTGCTTTGTCTTACTTTGTTATGCTAATTATTGCTATTCTGATCAGATGAAGCGCCATCTGTCGGACATTTTTGAACTTTTGTATCTTTTTGGTTCTAATAAAACCCCATGTCATTCCAAGCATGCGTGTCAATTTGTACCTCTCTATCTACATTATTCCGTGATTTATTCAGATTTCAAATTTATACTGACTTTTTGATCACCCGGTATCTATGGCACTGTTGGCTGGAATACCTCTCGGAATGCGTTTAGGCAGCTGTCGGAATGAATACGCACATTCGTCAACATCTAATCTAGATAAACACTCCACAAGGCACCATACGGTGCGTAAGGGAAAGTACCCTGTACCACTACTAGAATAGAATACTACTAGAATATATCTGCATTCAGCTTCCAATGACAGTCCTCGAAAAGAAAGTCGCCTTCCCTCAATTGAATTCACGAATCATCTCTCTCACCTGTTGTTCGAACCTGCCGCTAACAAATCTAGCAACCTGCCTCTCACTTGAGTCGGTGTCTTCCTTCAACCCCAACCGGTGCGAATCTTTAAGAACCGACCAGCGCACAAGAAATGGTTGCACTAGTGTCCCTTATGTGGTCTCCTTTAGAGGAGAACCACACTTTCCTAAAATTCTCCCAATTCCACCATTCGCCTTCCCCACTACAATACTCCCATTACGTATCGCTCTGCGTTGGAAATTTCCCATGCGTATATGTGAGTATCATGTCGTATACGTATTTGTGGAGCACAGTTGAGAGTAATGGATACATGTCTACTGTAGTCCTGCGAGGTTTTTGAATGAGAGAGAGGGTAAAACCCGGTGGCAGCATGTGGGATACTCCTCTCTAATGCCACCTTCTGTCCCTATCCGACGGACGGACCAATGTTAACTGTAACATTCCCTCACTTCAGGAGAAATTTGTCGTTTAATCCAGGAAATGTGTGATTAGGATCTTTACACCACTATCTCTCCTCTTCTGCCTGCCCAATTACTGACGCTGAGTATTTCATCTGTTACCACAATTCGAATTGCCGTACTTTCACACATTCACGTCAAGCGCCACTGCATAAGCTCTCGTTAACGACCTCGGCTAGGAACGTTGTTATAGCCATATATACTAATGATACACGACCTTCAGAACTTGTTTATTTAATTTTTGCGTAATACGTCCTTTTGGGACCCGAGGGACATTCCACCTGTTTGAAGAAAATAAACAAAGAAACGTCCCCACAGTATGGCTTGGGTTATTAACTTTCCTCGTTAGTAGAATGCTACAGCTAGCACGACTCGTCAGCGTCCGAAGGGTAGATGGACAGCGTGCTACTGCGAGACAAAATATGTCAAATCTCAGTATCAATTTTGGCTAAATATGCTGTCCTTTTTCTTATAGTTACTTCGTCTCTGATTTGTATGAATCTAGTACACTCGACGTTTAACATAATTAATTCTAATCGTTGTACTGTGATACAATATTTCACTCCACTGTTCCTGTAAGTGATAGTTACATATTCACGTACTTCTACTTTCACAGCTTTTCATATTCGTCTTACTCAATTTTTACTGCATTACTATTTACTCTGTGTTAGATTCAATTAATTTTTAACATTCTTTTGCATTTCCATATTTAAAAGATTTACTTTCCAGGTGTCACAGTCGCACAATTTTGTGTTTCACGCTAATAATTTCCAAACCAACTTCTCGAATTCCAAGACAACAGCTGGCACCGGCAGAGCTCATATGTTGAGCAAAGCTCTGACTGTCCGATTCGACCTATGTACGTTAGTCATATTTCAACAGTTCAAAATGTGTACAACTGAGTTATAGCATTTTCCTGAATATTAGCAGTGAAACGAAGATTAAGATTAAAATTGAAAATGCATAAAATACAAATGGTTCAAATGGCTCTGAGCACTATGGGACTTAACATCTGTGGTCATCAGTCCCCTAGAACTTAGAACTACTTAAACCTAACTAACCTAAGGACATCACACACATCCATGCCCGAGGCAGGATTCGAACCTGCGACCGTAGCGGTCACGCGGTTCCAGACTGAAGCGCCTAGAACCGCACGGCCACACCGACCGGCCATAAAATACATTTTCATTAGAATTTACAGGCGCTCTGCCTCAGAATCACTTACATTTACCTACCTAACCGTACTCTGTTTTGGATAACGTGTAATTTTCGATTTGATGAGTGTTAAAAGGTGCCGTTAAAATCCAAACTGTGCTATAGAAAAAAGGCAAGAAAAATAAGGGATGTGTGTCTAACTGATTACTTACAAATAATAAGGGAGTGTCCGAAATAGGCATGGTAGTTATCGCTGAAGTTTTCGGTTATAGCGTTTTCCTCTCCAGCTCTCTCTCTCTCTCTCTCTCTCTCTCTCTCTCTCTCTCTCTCTCTCTCTCTCTCTCTCTCTGTAACAACCGCTCCTGATAAACGTTTTCTGGAATAAACTACTTTCGATTCCTTATTTCCATTGTTCCTGCAATAAACGTAGAAAACCGACAAAGATTGAAAATTTTGAATCTATCGGTTTCAAAATACATAGAATCAAAATATTACGTTAAGTAGCAAAATGAAAGAAACTTTGTCCGTCCACCTTTCTCAGCTTTTCTCGAAAACTGATAAGTAGCTGACCATTGAAAAAATCGACAGTATCCTGTCTACTGATTTTAATTTCTAGGACCTCTGTTCAAAAATTATACTGTAACTGTGAATCCTGCTACAATTTGGACGTTACGAATATTCAGTGCTAAACGGTGCACACTGAGGCTGAAAAACTGTATCTTCCATGTTAATTTGTCCGTTTTCAAGGGCTACAAGCGAATAAAGGCATGTTATGTACACACTGACAGCAGATCATCTGCTATCGGTTTTTATTGTAACTACTAATTAACGTTTAAGATTCAAGTTTTCCCCTTATTTAATGTCACAAGTTTATTGTGGCTTCTCTTGGTTTCAGTCTTTAAAAGCGAACGGAGTATTGTACTTCATCGATATAGCAATTCGTAAAATACTTCCAGACTATCGATAGTCTGACGACGACAGTAAGAAACAAACATACAGACCAGATGGGGCGAGTCCTCCACTGTGTGTGTACACACGTCCACGCCAAATGGCAACAGGTATATTATTTGTAAATAAGTTATACAGAATTGCAACCAGTCACTTTTTTGAATAATTATGTTTTATTCCATGAACCGGTTTTCGAACGTTTTCAGGTTCATCTTCAGATGGTTTCAGGAAGTTACATCATTACTGGTAGTAGCATAATGCTGAGTGCTGGCTCTATGGCAGAAAGATGGGTCACACTCTAATGTATCACCATGACTAAAGCTAATCTGTCGATATGGATGTAAATTTAGTTTTTACTTAGTGCGACAGTATAGGCAGTAAGTAAAAACTAAATTTACATCTATTTCGACAGATGAGCTATAGTCATGGCGATACGTTAAAGTGTGACCCATCTTTCTGCCATAGAGCCAGCACCCAGCATTATGCTGTTACCAGTAATGATGTTACTTCCTGAAACCATCTGAAGATTAACCTGAAAAGGTTCGAAAACCGGTTCATGGAATAAAGCAAAATTATTCAAAAAAGTGACTGGTTGCAGTTCTGTATAACTTATTTACATTCAATATACAGTCATGGTTCTAAAATATCCATAATGGATAAGCATAAGGTATATTATTGTCTCATCAATGCTATACCAATTCTTATGCCATGTTTTCGTTGGTAGTTTCTGTAAGCACTATTATTAAAGTAGCTCTGATCGGCTTTCCCATTTTTCTACAATACGCAATATTTCAAACCAATGCTGAATTTTGGAATAAAAATTACAAAAATCACTCATTCTTTAAAAAAGGTTTATTTAAAACGAAACGTTTTAGCAATTCTGCTACGGCTATTCATATTTCTGTTTTGCTATCCGGTTACTAGAAAAAAATAAAAACACCTGTTATAACTGAGAACAAACAAATACAGAAAAGTAACGGTTATTTAAAACTAAGAAACCGGTATAAGTATTAACCAATCTGTTTTCCCCATTCCTGGTCAGAAAAGCCCGGATTGTTACGGCGCTATTCATAACGATATTTACGTGGTGTGGTGTTGCACCCCATCGCAGGGTCCCGTACATATTTTTGTGACGAGGCGTCTCTGGCCGGAAATGTAAGCAAGCCTGCTTATCTCTCGTTCCCTAGGGGCGGGCTTGGCGTGCTGCGGTCCGGGCAGTGTTTGCGGAGCTGTCGCCGCGGTAAGCCTCTTAGGACGACTTCGCGGCTGAGGGGCGACACCTGCATATGACGTCAGCGCTGTGTGGCGCTCACGACATGCAGCAACGCACAGCACTCAAAAATGTACGTTTTTCTGTATCAGAAATGCATGCTTGGATGTCCTAGCATACTGAACACTTATACACATATTCTTTTAGCTCTTAGAGCCCCAAAATTATTTAAGAAATTTTTTTTCTTTATAAATTTGGTCATCTATGGACCGCATACAACTTAAGACTTACGGTGTTTCTTTTTCTTCCTTTCTTCCCAGTATTTCTTCATTTTCTCTCCAACTCTCCTGTCAGGCAGTAGTAGCCAACAGCGACAGACGCAGCAATAGATAAGTAAACCGATTTTGTGTCATTTACGAGTTCCTAACCAGGAGCGAATTTTATTATATCACCTTCGTCACTTAATAGTTTAGTCCCTTGAGTTTCTGTTTGTAAATTTAAAATCTAATAGCCACAGTTCTCGCGTTTTCGTTTGCATCTGAAAGTAAACCGATTTTGTGATATATTATAAGTTCCTTATCAGGCGAAAATTGTTTAGTTTCACCTGAGTGCTTCTGTAGTTATTTTCTTAAATATCTGCGTATTACTAGACTCATTTCGTGCGTTTTCTGTTGTGTGCAGATGCGAGCCGAGTTGGTGACGCTTCGCTCTCAGCTTCAGGCTGTGATGGCTTCGGTTACACTGCTTGAGGCTGCAGTGGATCGGCACCACTGTTGTGGGCCGGCCGTGGGGATCAAACGGACGTCCAACACGTCCGAGTTCTGCGATCGGCCCTCACCGGTGGCCAACCCAGTACTGCTCGCACTGAGGCTGACCCATCACCTGTGGTCGAGTGGGATGTCGCCCTGGGGCGAAACAGGTGGCGAAAGACTTCCCAGGCGGCCGCACATAAGGCCTCCCCGGTTTGTCTGACAAATAGGCCCGTTAGGGACTTGGCTGACAAGAAGGGCAAGAAATACAATGTGCACTCCGTGTGCATACCGAGTGGAGTCATTCCAGATGTGGGAAGGGTCCTGCAGGATGCCAAGAAGAGCACAGGGTGCAGCCAACTGCGGATTGTGGCTCACGTCGGTACCAATGATGTTTGTCACTTTGGATCAGAAGAGATTCTCTGTGGTTTCGAGTGGCTAACAGAAGTGGTAAAGGATGCCAGTCTTGCTTGCAAGATGAAAGCAGGGCTGACCATTTGCAGCATAGTCGACAAGACGCATTGCGGACTTCTGGTACAGAGCCGAGTGGAGGCTGAGACGGTTCAGCGACTGTGTAGGCTGCAGATTCCTCGACTTGCGCCAAAGGGTGATTGGGATTCGGGTTCCACTGAATAGGTCCGGTGTCCACTATACGCAGGAGGCGGCTACACGGGTAGCAGGGGCTGTGTGGCGTGGACTGGGTGGTTTTTTTGGATTGGAGGGTCTCGAGAAAACACAAGATGTGCTTCAGTCACAAAGGGTGCAGGCTGAACACAGGAAGAACATAGATACAGGAACGATTGGTATAACAGTTGTAAATTGTCGTAGCTGTGTTGGGAAAGTTCCAGAGCTCCAAGCGCTTATAGAAAGCACGATGCTCAAATCGTTATAGGCACTGAAAGCTGGCTAAAGCCGGATATAAGCTCAGCCGAAATTTTTGCGAAGAACCTAACGGTGTTCAGAAAATATAGGCTAATCATTGTTGGCGGTGGTGTTTTTGTTGCTGTGTAGTTTAACTTGTCGCGAAATTGAAGTAGATACTTCCTGTGAGTTAGTATGAGGTAGAGGTCATTGTTGGCAACCGGAATTAAATAACAATTGGATTCTTTTACCGACCTCCCAATTCAGATGATATAGTTGGTGAAAGGTTCAAAGCCGGCCGCGATGGCCGAGCGGTTCTAGGCGCTTCAGTCCGGAACCCCGCGACTGCTACGGTCGCAGGTTCGAATCCTGCCTCGGGAATGGATGTGTGTGATGTCCTTAGGTTAGTTAGGTTTAAGTAATTCTAAGTTCTAGGGGAATGATGACCTCAGATGTTAAGTTCCGTAGTGCTCAGAGCCATTTTTGAAAGATTCAAAGAAAACTTGAGTTTGATTTCAAACATGTACCCGACTCATACGATAACAGTTGGTGGTGACTTTAATTTACCCTTGATATGTTGGCGAAAATACATGTTTAATTCCGGAGGTACGCATAAAATACCATCCGAAATTGAGCTAAACGCATTCTCTGAAAATTATTTCCAGCAGTTAGTTAATGAGCCCACACGAATAGCAAACTGTTGTGAAAACGCACTCGACCTCTTAGAAGCAAATAATCCTGAGTTAATAACGAGCATCAAAACCGATATAGGGATTAGTGAACACAGGGTTGTAGTAGCGAGATTGAAATTGTAATCCCCAAAACATCGAAAAATAAGCGAAAAAAATACCTATTCAGAAAATTAGATAAAAATTCGCTTGACGCCTTCCTGAGAGACAGTATCCACTCATTCCAAATTAATAATATAAGTGTAGACCAGATGTGGCTTAGATTCAAAGAAATAGTATCTGAAGCAATTGAGAGGTTTATACCACATAAACTAACAATCGACGGAGGTGATCCTCCTTGGTACACAAAACGGGTTAGAACACTGTTGCAGAAACAACGAAACAAACACACCAAATTTAAACAGACGGAAAATCCCCAAGATTGGCGATCCTTTACAGAAGCTCGAAACTTGGCGCGGAGTTGAATACGAGACCCCTATAACAGTTTCTACAACGAAACTTTGTCTCGAAACCTGGCAGAAAATCCAAAGAGATTCTGGTTGTATGTGAAGTACGTTAGCGGCAGAAAATTAATGCATTCGCTGCGCGATAACAATGGAGACACTACCGAAGACAGTGCTGCCAAAGCAGATTTACTAAACACAGCCTTCCGAAATGCCTTCACAAAAGAAGACGAATTAAATATTCCAGAATACTAATCGTAAACATTTGCCAACATGAGTAACGTAGAAGTAAATAACCTAGGATTAGTGAAGCAACTAAAATCACTTAATAAAAGCAAGTCTTTAGGTCCAGACTGTATGCCAATTAGGTTCCTTTCGGAGTATGCTGATACATCAGCTACATACTTAACAATCATACACAACCGTTTGTTCGACGAAAGATCCTTACCCAAAGATTGGAAAGTTGCATAGGTCACACCAATATCCAACGAAGGTAGTAGGAGTAATCCACTAAATTACAGGCCCATATCGTTAACGTCGATATGCAGCAGGATTTTAGAACATATATTGTGTTCTAACATTATGAATTACCTCGAAGGAAACGGCATGTTGACACACAGTCAACATGAGTTTAGAAAACACCGTTCCTGTGAAACACAACTAGCTCTTTATTCACATGAAGTGCTGAGTGCTATTGACTAGAGATTTTAGATCGATTCCGTATTCCTAGATTTCCAGAAGGCTTTTGATACTGTACCACACAAGCGGCTCGTAGTAAAATTGTGTGCTTATGGAATATCGTCTCAGTTATGTGACTGGATTTGCGATTTCCTGTCAGTTAGGTCACAGTTCGTAGTAATTGACGGAAAGACATCGAGTAAAACAGAAGAGAATTCAGGCGTACCCCAAGGTAGTGTTATAAGCCCTATGCTGTTCCTTATCTATATAAATGATTTGTGAGTCAATCTGAGCAGCCGTCTTTGGTTGTTTGCAGATCACGCTGTCGTTTATCGACAAATAAAGTCATCAGAAGATCAAAACAAACTGCAAAACGATTTAGAAGAAATATCGAAATGGTGCGAAAAGTGGCAGTTGAACTTAAATAACGAAAAGTGTGACATCATCCACATGAGTGCTAAAAGGAACTCGTTGAACTTCGGTTACACGATAAATCAGTCTAATCTAAAAGACGTAAATTCAACTAAATACCTAGGATTTACAGTTACGAACAACTTAAATTGGAAAGAATACATAGAAAATGTTGTCGTGAAGGCTGCGTTTTATTGGCAGGACACTTGGAAAATGTAACAGACCTGCTAAGGAAACTGCTTACACTACGCTTGTCCGTCCTCTTTTAGAATACTGCTGCGCGGTGTGGGATCCTTACCAGGAGAGACGTCTACAGACAAAGTAACCTCTGGCGTGCCACAGGGGAGTGTTATGGGACCATTGCTTTTCACAATATATATATAAATGACTTAGTAGATAGTGTCGGAAGTTCCATGCGGCTTTTCGCGGATGATGCTGTAGTATACAGAGAAGTTGCAGCATTAGAAAATTGTAGCGAAATGCAGGAAGATCTGCAGCGGATAGGCACTTGGTGCAGGGAGTGGCAACTGACCCTTAACATAGACAAATGTAATGTACTGCGAATGCATAGAAAGAAGGATCCTTTATTGTATGATTATATGATAGCGGAACAAACACTGGTAGCAGTTACGTCTGTAAAATATCTGGGAGTATGCGTGCGGAATGATTTGAAGTGGAATGATCATATAAAATTAATTGTTGGTAAGGCGGGTACCAGGTTGAGATTCATTGGGAGAGTGCTTAGAAAATGTAGTCCATCAACAAAGGAGGTGGCTTACAAAACACTCGTTCGACCTATACTTGAGTATTGCTCATCAGTGTGGGATCCGTACCAGGTCGGGTTGACGGAAGAGATAGAGAAGATCCAAAGAAGAGCGGCGCGTTTCGTCACAGGGTTATTTGGTAACCGTGATAGCGTTACGGAGATGTTTAATAAACTCAAGTGGCAGACTCTGCAAGAGAGGCGCTCTGCATCGCGGTGTAACTTGCTCGCCAGGTTTCGAGAGGGTGAGTTTCTGGATGAGGTATCGAATATATTGCTTCCCCCTACTTATACCTCCCGAGGAGATCACGAATGGAAAATTAGAGAGATTAGAGCGCGCACGGAGGCTTTCAGACAGTCGTTCTTCCCGCGAACCATACGCGACTGGAACAGGAAAGGGAGGTAGTGACAGTGGCACGTAAAGTGCCCTCCGCCACACACCGTTGGGTGGCTTGCGGAGTATCAATGTAGATGTAGATGTAGATGTAGATGTAGGTAGGCCTGACGGAGTACATCGAAAAAGTTCAAAGAAAGATAGCACATTTTGTATTATCGCGAAATATGGGAGAGAGTGTCTCAGAAATGATACAGGATTTGGGCTGGAAATCATTAAAAGAAAGGCGTTTTTCGTTGCGACGGAATCTTCTCACGAAATTCCAATCACTAACTTCCTTCTCCGAACGCAAAAATATTTTGTTGACACCGACCTACATCGGGCGTAACGATCACCACGGCAAAATAAGTGATATCAGAACTCGTACGGAAAGATATAGGTGTTAATTCTTTCCGTGCGCTATACGAGACTGGAATAATACGTAGAGAATTGTGAAGGGGGTTCGATGAATCCTCTGCCAGGCACTTAAATGTGATATGCAGAGTATCCATGTAGATGTAGAACTGCTCGTCTCTGCTCATCTGTCAACACTCTCTTGGGTCGAGGCTTTGGCTCATCTTCTTCATAGATTGCGTTTGTTATTAGTTGCCTGAAGTGATCCCTGTCACATATTTTTCTCCTCTGCAACACTTATTTTTTTGCCATCCTTCTTTACTGCTTCTATCCATCCTACAGTTTTTTTTTTCAGCTTACTAATGTAATTAAAATTTTTCTTTGTAATCCGTGATTCTCCCATCCCTTTTAAATGTCCCTAAAATTTTAATCATCTCTTCCTCATTGTATCTGTGATCATTTCTGTATATTTGTATTAGTACATAGAATTTTTCTTAGTATTTTTCTCTCTCTTTTTTCTAGTTCTCTTAATTCGCGTTTCTTATTCAATGTTAGGCACTCTGAGTCATATGTTACTTGTGTCATAATGACTGAATTATAATGTCTAATCTTCACTTGCATGGATACTGATTTTTTATTATAGTAATTTTGTGTTAATTTATATGCAAATTTGAACATTTTTTCTTTCTTTATTTGTTGTGTTATCCAGTCTGTTGGCCTGCACCCACTCCCCCAGAAATTTGAATTTATCAACTATTTAATTTTTCCATCTTTTGTTTTCATAAACTTTTCTGTATTACGTTTGTGTTCTATATACCCGGTATTTTCATAGGATATTTTAGCCTAGTTTTTTCAGCAATCTCAGGTAACAGATCAAGCGTAACTATTGTGTCTGCTCGGTTTGCGGTTATCAATGCCATACCATCTGCAAAGGCTAAACATTTCACTTCAAATTTGTTCTTTCCTTGTCCCATGCTTACGCCCCTTGTGCCTATGTTTTTTAATGTGCTTTCCCATGTTTTTACTGTTTTAACTAAAACCAAGTTAAAGAGAGTTGGGGACAGTCCATCTCCTTGTCAAACTCCTGTTTTGATTTTGAATGGTTCAGAAATTTCGCCTTGAAACATAATCCATGATGTTGCATCTCTGAGCGTTTGTTCAACAAGTATTCTGGTGTTTTCGTCTATCCCTGATTTATAAGGTACTGGGAATAATGTTTGTCTGTCAACTGAGTCGTAGGCCTTCTTGAAGTCTACGAAACTAACTACTGTTTTTTTATTTAGTATACCTCTGTCTCAGTATTGTTTTTAAATTAATTTTCTGATATGCAGATAAGCCCCCTATTTTCCAAATTTCTGCTACCATCCCATCCTCTCCTATTGCTTTGTTATTCTTCCATGCCTTGATAATCTTTTCTATTTGTTCTACTGTAGGTGGATCCGGTTGTGGATTTTCATGTTGTGGTTTTTGAAATTATAATCTGTCCTTAAGCTCTTCACAGATTAATAGACTTTCAATGTATTCGGCTAAATTCTGGAAGTTGTCTTTATTGCTTAAAACCATTTCCCTATTTTTATCTTCAAAATGTAAACTTGTTGACTGGAATCCAGTTAAAACTTCGTGGAAAATCTTATAGAAGTCTATAGTGTTGTTCCTTTTAAAGTCTGAATCCATTTCTTCAAATCTATCTTTGTCGTATTATCTTTTCACTCATCTGATGATTTTTGCTGTCTTTTTCCTTTCTTCTTTAAACGCTTTCCAGTATTCATGTTTGTTATTACTATTCCTTTTATTTTATACCTTCAGTCGATTGTCAATTGCTTCATCACACAGCTCGTTCCACCATCTATGTCTTGGTATTCTTCATGGTTGTCCCATTTATTTAACTGCCTCTACCAATGATTCTTTAATTTCTTCCCAATCATCCATTTTCTTGTGTTTAGTATATTACGGAATTTGTCCTGATTTTGTGTTAAAAATTTAGTGTTTACTCTTGGAAATATTCTTGGTTTTGGTTTAGGTTCGTTTGGTTGGAACATGGTCTTTATCTCAGGCGAATAATGGTGTGAGTCTATGTTTAGGCCCTTCTACAATCTGTAGTTACGAGACGTTATTGCCACATAGTCCAATTGATATTCACCTTGATTTGGATTAGGTGATACCCACGTTTTCTTCTTTATTGCAATTTTCCTGAAAAATGTCGACGTTAATTTTAGGTTAAATAGCTGGCAAAAAATCGATAAGTCTTTTCCGATTTCTGTTGGTTCTTTCATGTGCTGGATAATCTCCTACCACTGATTTAAATTTTACATCTTTGTCAACGTGTACATAACTTAAGACATTAATTATAAAATTTCCACAAAATTGAACTTTTTCATCACATTAAGTAACGAATATACAAAGAAATTAACAAGTGGTAAACAATATATTGTTTTAAGAATGTGGTTTCACCATAGATTACAGTGTTAAAATTTTGCATAAAATTAATCTTAATTATCATAGTAAGCAACGGATACGAGAAGAAATTGGCAAGAAGTACTGAGTGAATTTTTTTTAGAAGGTCGTTTCACTTCGAGAACGCTGGGTCATACAGTTTTCTAGCGCCTGTCGTTTCGTGAGACATATTTGTAAGCAATTTCGCATGTTTCCTAGACACAGTCACTCATCTCAAAACTTCCATGACCTCGTAATGCCTAAAACAATTTGCAGGCCGGAATAACTAGCAAAAATAGGCCTAAAGTTTAATAACTTTATAACAAAAGCACATAATGCTCTTGTAGTTATAGTGTAAATGGGAATATTGCTTATGTTTTTTCGAAAGGAGATATTACACTCTTCGTAAGGAGTGAAATTAACAACTCAGAGTTCTGAGAAAATACTAGCAACAGTGGAACAAAAGTAATCTCTATATATTGTAAATACCGTACTTCTAACAATGTGTTGTAAGTATGTACATCACTGTCCTTCTCAAACTGTGATGGATTACTTCTAAACCTCATTAGCAATACATGTATTACGACGATGAAGTTAAAATTCTTAGCTCCTTGGACTGGTACAACTTTGTTACCTTTTATTATCACTGTTATTATTTGTCATATGAAAGAGCAGAGATTGAAGGCTAAATATTTACTAAATTATGAGAAAAATGTGCTTAATTAATCCTCATTCTCTCACTTGAGATTATTTTGAATAGTTGTCACAAATGAATAAAAAAGCGATGTCTCCTTGCAACAGAACAAAATAGACAGCAAAACTCTCTCGTGTATAGTTGCGGTTGGCTACAGAATAGACATGTTATAGGATCTGTGAACGCTGATGAATCGCAGCGATCTGAATTGCGAAGCAAGTAACTGTATTGAGTAACGCAGTTGCTACCCACAATGGAAATACCGTGACAAGATGATGAAATGATTATTAATGCTAACACTAATCGTGTGAACACATCCTGTAAATTAACTCGTTCTACTTCTCCACCAACATGCAAGCAAGCCGTAAAAAGTAGCAGTTAGTTCATTTCTGAGAACCCACTGTGCAACTGCACTCACCGTCCTCTGATTACACACAGATATTAACTCGTGTATGCGTAACTCTCATGCAGCAGAGACTATACAAATATTATTCCACATTCAAAAACCTCCGAATACCGATTGCTAACGTTGACGTCGCACATCAGGGGAACAGCGTGAAGGAATTTGTTTCAGTTATTTTACTTCTGTATTTCTTTTTCTTCTTTAATGTCATCTATGTTATACAGTTTAAAACGAAAAATATTTAAAACATTTTCTTTACACTGTATAAACAACAACATCCCAAAATCACCGAAAGCGCTTTAAAACACACACACACACACACACACACACACACACACACACACACACACATATATATATATATATATATATATATATATATATATATATATATATATAGGGTGAGTCACCTAATATTACCGCTGGATATATTTCGTAAACCACATCAAATACTGACGAATCGATTCGACAGATCGAACGTGAGGAGAGGGGCTAGTGTAATTGGTTAATACAAACCATAAAAAATGCACGGAGGTATGTTTTTTAGCACAAACCTACGTTTTTTTTAATGGAACCCTGTTAGTTTTGTTAGCACATCTGAACATATAAACAAATACGTAATCAGCGCCGTTTGTTGCATTGTAAAATGTTAATTACTTCCTGAGATATTGTAACCTAAAGTTGACGCTTGAAACCTCCGACGTTCAGTTGCGTGTTGTAACAAACACGGGCCACGGTCGGTGAGCAGGGAAATGTTTACGATGACGACCGTGTTTACGAGTGTGGCTGTAGTGCACTGTTGTGGTTTGATCTAGCTGTCGCAGTGCCCGCA